>NC_045447.1:48256364-48403687 GCF_002776525.5 Piliocolobus tephrosceles
TTTTTTGAGACGGAGTCTCGCTTTGTTGCCCAGGCTGGAGTGCAGTGGCCAGAGCTCAGCTCACTGCAAGCTCCGCCTCCCGGGTTTATGCCATTCTCCTGCCTCAGCCTCCCAAGTAGCTGGGACTACAGGCGCCCGCCACCTCACCCGGCTAGTTTTTTGTATTTTTTAGTAGAGACGGGGTTTCACCATGTTAGCCAGGATGGTCTCGATCTCCTGACCTCGTGAGCCACCTGTCTCGGCCTCCCAAAGTGCTGGGATTACAGGCTTGAGCCACCGCGCCCGGCCTCAAAATTTTTTAAAAATCTCAATAATATAAAGTATTTTCTCAAACCACAATGGAGTAAACCAATAATTCAATGACAAGAGGAACTTGGAAAATTGTACAAATACATGGAAATTAAGCAACATGCTTCTGAACGACCACTTGGTGAAGGAAGAAATTAAAGAGGAAATAAAAAATTTTCTTGAAACAAATAAAAATAAAAACACAACATACCAAAACCTAAGGAATACAGCAAAAGTACTGCTAAGAAGGAATTTTACAGTAATAAGTGTCTACCTTAAAAAGGTAGACACATTTAAAATAATCTAATTATGCACGTGAAAGAAGTAGAAAAGCAAGAGCAATCCACAGCCAAAATTAGCAGATGCTAGCAATAATAATATCAGAGCAGAACTAAAGAAAACGGAGAATAAAGCATATAAAGGACAAATGAAATGAGGGTTGCTTTTTTGAAAAGATAAACCACATTAATAAAACTGCTAGACAGATTCACCAAGAAAAAAGAGAGAAGACCCAAATGAATAAATTTAGAAATGACATCAATAAATATAATGTATAACATTAACAGAATGAAGGACAAAACTCTATGATAATCTCAATAGATACAGAAAAAGCAATGAATAAAATTCAACATCCTTTACGATAAAAACTCTCAACAAACTAGGCATGGAAGGAACATACCTCAACATAATAAAGGGCATATACAATAAACCCCCAGCTAACATTCCACTGGATTGGGAAAAGCTGAAAGCTTTCTCTTTAAGTACTGGCTCAAGACAAGGATGCCCACTTTCACCAGTCCTATTCCACACAGTACTGGAAGACTGGAAGTTCTAGCCAGAGAAATCAAACAGGGGAGAGAGAGAGAAAAAAAAGACACTCAAATTGGAAAAGAGAAAGTTAAATGTTCCTTTTTTGCAGATGACATGATCTTGTATCTAGAAAAACCTAAAAACTCCAAAATACTCTTACGTCTGATAAATCAACTAGGCAAAGTTGCAGGATACAAAATCAACATGCAAAAATCAGTAACATTTCTATACACTAACAATGAACCAGCAGAGAAAGAAGGCAATCCCATGTACAATATCTACAAAAAAATTAAAATATCTATAAGTAAATTTCACCAAAGAGATTAGAAAACTCTACAAAGAAAACTACACAACACTGATGAAAGAAACTGAGAAGGCCACAAACAATTGGAAAGACATCTCACGCTCAAGGATTGAAAGACTTAATACAGTTAACATGACAACTATGTCCAAAGCAATCTACACATTTAATGCAATCTCTATCAAAATATGAATGTCATTTTTCACAGAAATAAAATTCTAAAATTTATATGAAACCAAAAAGTAGCCTGAATAGCCAACGCAATGCTGAGTAAAAAGAACAAAACTAGAGCCATCACATTACCTTACTTCAAAATTTATTACAAGGCCATAGTAATGAAATAGCATGGTATTGGTATAAAAACAGCAACACAGATTCAATGAAACAGAATATACAACCCAGAAATAAATCCACATACTTCCAGCTAACTGAATTTAAATAAAGGCACCAGTAACATACATTGGGGAAAGAACATCCTCGTCAATAGCATTGTTGGGAAAATTGGATATCCATACGCAGAGGAATGAAACTGTACCCATCTCTCACTATATACAAAAATCAACTCAAGATAAATTAAAGACTTAAATATAAGACCTAATGCTACAAAACCACTAGATCAGTACATTCGTCCAGGCAAATATTTTATGGCTAAGACCTCAAAAACATAGGCAACAAAAACAGAAGAGACAAATAGGACTAAATTACACTAAAAAGCTTCTGCACAGTAAAGGAAACAACTGACAGAGTGAAGACACAATCTGTTGAATGAGAGAAAATATTTGCAAATCATTCATTTGACAAGGGACTAATATTTAGTATATACAAGGAACTCAAACAACTGAACAATAAAAAACCAATAATCCCATTAAAAGTGGATAAAGGACATGAATAGACATTTCTCAAGAGAAGACATACACACAGCCAACAGGCATATAAAAATGCTCAACATTACTAATCATCAGGGAAATGAAAATCAAAATGAGATATCTTACCCCTGTGGAAATGGCTATTACCAAAAAGACAAAAAAATAACAAATGCTAGTCAGAATGCAGAGAATAGTGAACTCAAATACAGTGGTGTTGGGAATGCAAATTTTACAACTACTGTGATAAACAGTACGGAGATTTCTGGAAAACAAAAAAACAAAAACAAAAAAACAAAAATAGAGCTACCATGCTATCTAGCAATCCCACTACTACTGGGTATTTACCCCCCAAAAAGTAATCAATATATCAAATGAATTCCTGCAGCCCCATGTTTATTGCTGAATTGTTCCCAATAGCCAAGAATAGAAGATACTACAGGTTGGGAAGGAAGGGGAAAGGATAAAATACATAGGGATTTGATAAGGACACAAAATGACAGCTAAATAGGAGGAATAAGTTCTAGTGTTCTAAACCACTATAGGTTGAATATAGTTAACAATAACATAAGGTTTACGATAGCTAGAAGGAAGATACTGAATGTTCTCAATACAAAGAAATAAATGTTTCTCAACACAAATAAATAAATGATGTGCTCATGACCCTAATCTGATTACTGCACATTGTATGTATTGAAATATTGTGTACCCTATGAATATGTACTATTATCATTTGTCAAGTAACATAAATTTCAAAAAATATCACAAAAACATAATAGGATTATTTTTCACATTAAATTAAACCAATAAAACTGACTGAAAAACAATCAACATTTTACAATATTCAACTTTACTATTCAGGAACATGGTATGTTTTCCTACAGAGTTTAAGTAACAGACATAAAAGATGGCTTGAATAATTAATTTTCTTTATCTGGATTATCCACATTTCTTGTTAACATTATTTATATATGTCTTATAATTTTTACAGTTTTTATAGATGAAATTTTGGTCACATAAACTGTTTCCTAGGACATAGAAAAGTTATTGATTCCTACATATGTTTTATAGATTTCATTCAGAGTCCATTCTTGTATTAAGTATACTTGGTTTTTGTCTCAAGTTTTTAGATATATAACAATGACAGTTGCTGAGTGATGAAATTGTATACTTTGTCCAGTATTTGTGATTTATTATTTTATTCACTATTAGCCAATGTTTCTCTTGTTTTCCTATTTGACTTGGTGATATTGCAAAATATTTTTATAAATTTCCTAAATTTAAAACATTCTCTCATCATTAAGTTCTACTTGATTACGGTAGATTGGTCTTTTAATATGATGTTATAATGTATTTTCTGATACTTCATTTACATACTTTGCTTCTAAATTCTTAAATGAATTTTGTCTTTTTTTTACTCACACTGATTGTCATATTTTGACTTCAAGGTTTTCCTAACTTCAGAAAATAAATTGAATAGTCTTTCATCTTTTTCTGTGCTCCAAAGAAAATTATACAGAATTAAAAATGCCTGTTTTTGAAAATATGAAATACTTTGTTTTTAAAACTATCAAAGGATCTTTGGTGCCAATTTATTGAAATAACTATTTTATACTGATTTTAAGATATATGGACATGTAGTAGATAGGGGTATATGGCTGCATATAAATTCAGGAAGGAAATTTGGTTTATCATAATATTTAAAAATATTAATTTTGGGTGAAGTCATTTGGGTGGTTAATTGTTCTTTTTTATTTCTCTATGCTGTTCTTTCTAAATTACCTATAATTAACACATTATGTCTATAACAAAATGCTAAAACATATTAATGAAGGATATAAATTCCCATACTACATAATTCAGAAGTGCTGTGCCTTCAAAATATCAGTTTGCATCACTTCTCAATTTCATGTAATATTTAAATATATTTATCTAAAATCAAGGGACTAAATTTATTCTGCAGAACTTGGCACACAGAGTTTCTTCATACAGAGTCAATAACCGAGAAAAACTTCCCTAAAATCCTCATTACATAAAAATAATTCATTCTAAACATGATGAATATTGTTATAGTGCCAATATTAGAATAGCCTTACAAAATTTCATCTGTTTCTTACATACATCATGAGTCTGAGAAACACAGACTTGCAATACATGAAGACTGAAATGGATGGATCTTTTTAATGGAGAATCTTTAAAGCATAAGATTCAATAGAAAGCATTTTTTTCATAAAATAATTCCTCAGAAGAGAGTAGGATACCTTAGATGCGTGTTCTTAATGTATTTCATTTACAAATTGTTTTAAAGATTAATTGCAATCCTAATCAAAATCCAAATTTATATGAAGATGTAAAAGGTTAAAAAAGCTTAGTCGAGGTGTGAGAGCTTTTCCTACAATTTTCAAGGTTTATTATAAAGTCCCAGTAATTAAGACAGTGCAGAGCTAGACACAACAGAATAAAGGGACTAGAAATAGATCCTGATTACATGCATACTCATTATATACAAAGGTATTCAGTAAGTGATACTGGACAACAAGACCTCTATATAGAGAAAGTGGCATTAGACATCATACAATACACAAAAACCAATGAATACATGTAGACCTAAATGGAAAAGGCAAACTACAAGGCTTGTAGAAGATTATATAGAATATCCTTAACTAGGAGATAAAAAGCTATCATAGACAGGACCAAAATGTCTGTATATTAAGGAAAATGATAAATCCAACTATACTAAATCACAGAAGATACCACAAAGAGATACAAGCCAAAGAATGAGGAAGAATACTTACATATGATTAATAGAAAACTTGTGTAAAGAACATTTGCAAATCACTATGTTTAAGAAGCACAATAGAAATGTGCACGAAATTTTATTTTTTGCTTAAAAAATTTTTTTTTTGGCTAGATAGAATTTTTTCTTTATTTTCTTCCCAACTTTTAGGTTCAGGAGTACAAGTGCAGGTTTGTTATATAGGTAAATTGCGTCACAGGAGTTTGGTGTACAGGTTATTTTATTACTCAGGTAATAAGCACAGTACCCAATAGTTTAAAAAATCCTCACCCTCCTCCCACCTTCCATCCCAAGGTAGGACCCAGTGTCTAATGTCCTCTTTTTCGCATCCCTGTGTACTCATGTTTAGCTACCACTTATAAGGGAGAACATACAGTTATTTGGTTTTCTGTTCCTGTATTAATATGCTTAGGACAGTGCATTCCAACTCCACCCATTTTGCTGCAAAGAATATAATTTTGTTCTTTTTATGGCTGCATAGTATTCCATAAAGTATATGTACTACATTTTCTTTATCTAGTCCACCATTGATGGGCACCTAGGTTGATTCCATGTCTTTGCTATTGTGAACAGTGCTGCAATAAACATATGCCTGCATGTGTCTTTCTGGTAGAATAATTTATATTCTGTGGGATATATACCCAGTAATGGGACTGCTGGGTCAAATGGTCGCTCTGTTTTTAAGTTCTTTGAGAAATCTCCAAACTGCTTTTTACAGTAGCTGAACTAATTTACATTCCCACCAACAGTGTATAAGCATTCCCTTTTCTGTGTGACCTTGCTAGCGTCTGTTACTTTTAAATTTTTAATAATTGTTATTCTTACTGGTATAAGATGGTATCTCACTGTGGTTTTGATTTGCATGTTTCTAATGATTAGTGATGTTGAATATTTTTTTCATATGCTTGTTAGCCATGTGTGTGTGTCTTCTTTTAAGAGGTGTCTATTTATGTCCTTAGACCTTTTTAAAATAGAGTTGTTTTTTGCCTGTTAATTTGTTTGAGTTCCTTATAGATTCTGGACATTAGACTTTTGTCAAATGTATATTTTGTGAATATTTTCTCTCATTCTGTAGGTTGTTGGTTAACTCTTTTGATAGTTTCTCTTGGTCTGCAGAAGCTCTTTAGTTAAATTAAGTCTCATTTGTCAATTTTTGTTTTTGTTGCAATTGCATTTAGAATCTTCATAATATTTGCAAGAGCCTATGCCCAGAATGGTATTTATTAGGTTTTCTTTTAGAATTTTTATAGTTTTCTATTTTAAATTTCAATATTTAGTCTACCTTGAGTTGACTTTTGTCTATAATGAAAGGAAGAGGTCCAGTTTCAATCTTCTGCATATGGCTAGCCAGTTATCCCAGCACCATTTATTGAATAAGGAGTTCTTTACCCATTGCTTTTTGGTGACTTTGTCAAAGATCAGATGTTTTTAGGTGTGTGGCTTTATTTACGGGGTCTCTATTTTGTTGCATTGATCTGTGTGTCTGTTTTTGTACCAGGAACATGCTGTTTTGGTTTCTGTGAGGCCTTCATTCTTTTTGCTTAGGATTGCTTTGAATTTGGATTTTCAGGGTCTTTTTCGGTTCCATATAAATTTTAGAATTTTTTTCTAATTCTGTAAAAAATGTCATTGGTAGTTTTAAAGGAATAGCATTGAGTCTGTAATAGGTCTGAGTAGTACGGTCATTTTAACAGTATTGATTCTTCCTATCCATGAGCATGGAATATTTTTTCATCTGTTTGTGTTATCTCTGATTTATTTCAGCAGGGCTTTGTAATTCTCATTGTAGATATCTTTCACCTCCCTGGTTAGCTGTATTCCTAAGCATTTTATATTTTGTGGCTATTGCGATGGGATATGCATTCTTGATTTGGCATTTAGATTGGACATTGTTGGTAGATAGAAATGCTATTGACTTTTGGTACATTGATTTTGTATCCTGAAACTTTGTTGAAGTTGTTTATCAGATCTAGAAGCTTTTGGGCAGAGACTACAGGGTTTTCTAGGTATAATAAAATCATATTATCTGTGAAGATATATCTGTGAAGAGATGTAGTGAAGAGATACAGTTTGACGTTCTCTGTTATTTGGATGCCTTTTATTCCTTTCTCTCACCTGATTGCTCTGGCTAGGACTTCTAGTACTGTGTTGAATAGGAGTGATTAGAGTGAGCATCCTTGTCTTGTTCTGCTTCTCAAGGAGAATGTTTACAGCTTCTTCTCATTCAGTATTATGTTGCCTGTGGGTTTGTCACAGATGGCTCTTATTATATTGAGGTATGTTCCTTCAATGCCTAGTTTGTTGAGGGTTTAAAACATGAAGGGTTATTGAAGGTTTGAAAGTCTTCTCCATCTATTGAGATGATCACATAGTCTTTATTTTTAGCTTTGTTTATGTGAGGAATCACATTTATTGACTTGCCTATGTTGAAGCAATCTTGCATCTCAGGGATACTTGATCATGGTGGATTAGCTTTTTGATGTACTGCTGGATTTGGTTTGCTATGATTTTGTTGAGGATTTTTGCATCTATGTTCATCAGGGATATTGGTCTAAAATATTCCCTTCTTGTGTCTCTGTCAGGTTTTGGTATCAGAATGACACTGGCCCCATATAATGAGTTAGGGAAGCGTCCCTCCTCAATTTTTTGGAACAGTTTCAGTAGGATTGCTACCAGCTCTTCTTTATATGTTTGGTAGGATTCAGCTGTGAATTTGTCTGGTACAGGACTTTTTCAGGTTGGTAGCCTTTTTGTTACTGCTTCAATTTTGGAACTTGTTGTTGGTCTATTCTGGGTTTCAATTTCTTCCTTGTTCAATCTTGGGACATTGTATGTTTCCAGGAATTTGTTCATTTCTTCTAGATTTTCTAATTTGTTTGCATGTAGGTGTTTATACTAGTCTTTGAGAGGTTTTTTTATTTTTTATTTTTATGTGGCATTGATAATAATGTCCTCTTTGTCATTTCTGATTGTGTTTATTTGGATCTTCTCTTTTTTTCTTTTTTAGTCTAGCTAGCAGTCTATCAATTTTATTTATTTTTTCTTCATTCATTCAAAGAACTGACTTTTGGGTTTTTAGTCTATTTATTATTTATTTATTCTTTTAATTTTATTTGATTTATTTTTTCAAAGAACTTTTAGTTTCATCCATCTTTTGTATGCCTTTTTGCATCTCAATTTCATTCAGATCAGCTATAATTTTGGTTATTGTTTTCTACTAGTTTTGAGGCTGGTTTGCTCTTGTTTTTCTCCTTCCTCTAGCTGTGATGCTAGGTCTAACTTTTCCATGTTGGCGTTTAGCAAAACTTTACTCTTAACATTGCTTTAGCTGTGTCTCAGAGCTTCTGGTATACTGTATCTTTGTTGTCATTAGTTTCAAAGAATTCCTTGATATCTGCCTTAATTTTATTGTTTACCCGAAAGCAATTCAGGAGCAGGCTGTTTAATTTCCATATAATCATATGGCTTTGAGAGAGCTTCTAAGAATTGAGTTCTATTTTTATTGCACTGTGGTCTCACAGTGTGGTTGGTATGACTTCAGTTTTTTTGAGTTTGTCGATAACCGTTTTACGGCCAATCGTGGGTTCAATTTCAGAGTATGCCCTATGTGCAGATGAGAGGAATGTATACTCTGTTGGAGGTGGAGTGTTCTGTAGGTGACTGTTAGGTTCACTTGGTCAAGTGTTAAGTTCAGGTATTAAACATCTTTGAGAATTTTCTGTCTCAATGATCTGTCTGACACTGTCAGTGGGGTGCTGACATCTCCTACTATTATTGTGCGGTTATGTACGTCTCTTTGTAGGTCTCTAAGAACTTATTTTATAAATCTGGCTCCTCTAGTGTTGGGTGCACATATATTTAAGATAGTTAAATCTTGTTATTGAATTGAACTATTTATAATTATATAATGCCTATTTGTCCCTTTTTAAATTGTTATTGGTTTAAAGTTTGTTTTGTTTAGAATAGCAACCCCTTGCTCTTTGTGTTTTCTGTTTGTTTTATAGATCTGTCTCCATCCCTTTACTTTGAACTTATGGGTGTCCTTGCATATGAGATGGGTGTTTTCTAAACAGCATATAGTTGGGTCTTGCTTCTTTATCAAACTTGCCATTCTGTGCCTTTTCTGTGGGGATATGTAGCTCATTTATGCTCAATTTTAATATTGATATGTGCAGATTTGATCCTGTAATTATTTTGTTAGCTGGTTGTTATGAAGACCTGATTGGGTAGTTGCTTTGTAGTGCCAGTTATCTATGTAGTTAAGTGTGTTTTTATGGTGGCTTGTAATTGTCTTTTGTTTCCATGTTTGGCACTCTCATAAGGGCCTCTGGTAAGGCAGTCTGATGGTAATGAATTCCCTTAGCATTCACTTGCCTGAAAGGGTTTTATTCTCCTTCACTTATGAAGCTTACTTTGACTGGATATAAAATTTTTGGTTGGAATTTCTCTTCTTTAAGAATGCTGAATATAGGCCCCCAATCTCTTCTGGCTTGTAGGGTTTCTGCTGAAATGTCTCCTATTAGCCTGATGGAGTTCCCTTTGTAAGTGACCTGCCCTTCTCTTTAACTGACTTTAATATTTTTTCTTACTTACTGACCTCAGAGAATCGGATGACTATATGTTTTGGGGATGGTCATCTTGTATAGTATCTCATACCTGTTCTCAGCATTTCCTGAATTTGAATGTTATTCTCTCTATTGAGATTGTGGAAAGATTCATGAAAAATATTCTCAAACATGTTTTGCACATTGGCAGCTCTCTCCCCCTCTCTTTCAGGGACACCAGTGAATCATAGGTTGTCCCTATATAATCCAATATTTCTTTGAGGTTTTGTTCATTATTTTTAATTCCTTTTTGTTTATTTTCAGACTAAATTGATTTGTAAAATTGTTCTTCGAGCTCTGAGGTTCTTTCCTCAGCTTGGTGTACTCTGCTGTTAATACTTTCAATTGTATTATGAAGTTCTTGTAGTGAGTTTTTCAAGTCTATCAGATCAGTTTGGTTCTTTTTCAAAATGGCTATTTAATCTTTCAGCTGTTGTATCATTGTATTGGATTCCTTAGATTCCTTGGATTGGGTTTCAACTTTCTCCTGAATCTCAATGATCTTTTTTCCTATCCAGATTTTGAATTCTATGTCTGTCATTTGACCATTTCAGCCTGGATAAGAACCATTGCAGGGGAACTAGTGTGGATGTTTGGATATAAGAAGACACTATGGCTTTTTAAATTCCCTGAATTTTTGAACTGTTTCTCTTTCATCTGAGTGGGCTGATGGTCATTTGGTCTTTGAAATTGCTTTTCTTTGGATGTTTTTTGTTCTTTTATATTATTTAATTACCTTGAAGGTTTGACTGTGGTATAAGGTAGGTTGAATTGACTGGCTTTGTTTCTGGCAGATTTCAGGGGGCCAAGGCTTTGCTTGGCACTCATGAGCTGTGGATTCTAACCCTGGGGGCTGGTACCAAGCCTATGGGTTTGTTCCCTGGCCCCTCAAGGTTAAGCACCTGCTGAACTGGAGGGGCTGAGGTATTCCTGGTCCACTGGCAACAACACTCCAATGGGGAGTGTAAGCTAATATGCTTCATTGGGGCAATGGCAGAGGGTCTGAGCTCATATGCACATGCCAGTAGTGGCAGTGGCATGGCAGGGTGCACGTGTGTCAGTGGGCATGTGGTTCCGAAGGGAGACGGGGTGGCAGTGGAGTACATGTGTGTCAATGGCAGTGGTGGGCCATGCTTGTGTGCTGGTGGTGGAGGGATGGTGTGTTTTACTTGCACACATGACAGCAATGCAGTGCACAAGGGCTGCAGATGAGTGTATGACAACAAAATGGTGGGGGGAGGCTACAGGTGGGTGGTTGTGCATTGACAGGGTTCCTTCTGATGGAGTTCTATGATGGTTATGTGCAGTCTGCCAGTGAAGTAGCCTTGTTGTTGGCTGCTAGGAAGCACCTTGTTGGGCACCTGAGGCTACAAGTGGGTGTGGCCAGGCAGGGACTCCATGAGAGCCTGGAAGACAGAAGGGAGTTCAGATCAGATTGGCTTCATCTCACGGGCAAGAGAGCCCAACTCCATCCAGGTCCAACCATCAACAAAGGCCAAAACCACCTAGAAGAGTGTGGCAAGCCTTTGGGGATGGCTATTCCAGCTCATGCTCCACTGCTGCCATTCCCATGCCATACCCTTTGGGCTTTGCACAGGCTAAAGTCCTGTCCCTGCTACCTCTCCAAACTGCTTTCCCTTTCAGCTTGTGTCCGTGGGGGTTGTTAGGTCTCCTGCAGCTAGGATTCTGGAGATCTTTGGCAGTATAATATAATATGCTCACTCCTTACTCATTTAACTCACCTCTTCCCCAGGAACCACTGGGGTCCAGGAATGAGTCCCAGTACACAGTAGCCCTGTGCACGTTTCCTAGCTGCCTTACTCTTCAGCCCAGGATCTGTATCCTCCCTCTGTTCGTTCTCAATGCCTTCTTTCTAAAGATATGCCTGGAGTATTCCAGTTTTTTTGATGGTCTAGTATATCAATGGGAGACACTCTTCCTGGCTGTGTACAATCAGCCATCTTGGCTCCTTCCTGGGCCAAATAATTGAATGGGGATTTAACAAAAGAGGAAATCCAAATAATTGATAAATGTAGGTAAAAATACTGAACTCCAATAGTAAGTCAAATTTAAAATCACAACCACCATATTGCCAAGCAATAAAAAATGTCTGTCAATACTAGGTGTTGACGAATTTGTAGAGCAACAGAAATTTCCATGCCCTACTACATAATAGGCAAATTGGAATACAACTTTGGAAAGCAACATAACATTCTCTAGTAAGTTTAATGACAGGCATATCTCATAACTTATCAATTTCAGATCTGAGAGTATGCCCTGAAGAAATATATGCCCATATGCCAGGAAACATGTATAAAGATGTTCATAATAATAGTATTTGAAATAAACTAAAAACAGAAAAAAAGTAAAAAATATCCACAATAAACTAGATAGCTTACTTGTAGACTTTCCATACAATGTCCTTTATATGACAAAAGTGAATGTACTAGGGCCACATGTAATAACAACAATGCAAATAAATTTTACAAACAAAATGTGGAATAAAAGAATTCAGTCAGAATACATACATTTATATAAAGTTTAAAATGATGAAAAACTAAGGTATATCATTTGATGATGCTCCTATAAGTTAAAACCATAAACAAATAGAAGAAAGTTATTTTCAAAAGTTACCATACTGGTTATGGCCTTGGGAGAGTGAAAAGACCATGAGGGGAAGATACACCTGGAGAGCATCAGGAGTACAGAAAACATTCCATCTTGTAACTTGCCTAATGGTTACAGAGGCACTCACTTAATATTTATCATTTAGGATACAGGTACTCTTCTGAATGTGTGTATATATATCATAACAAATTTAAAATATTTACATTGTTTATTAATTCCTGGAACAGTTTAAATCCCACGGGAAGTAACTATTCCCTGAAGATATGACAAATCAATTCATGCAACTCTCTGAACTTAGATGTTCTTATAAAAGTAATTATTTGATAATGTCTTTTTAAATTTTATTCTCTCATTAATTCATCTGCTCAGGTGTATATTTCTAAAATGATTATTTGCATTTTCCAAGAAAGTTATCCTTTAGGAAGATTTTTCCATTGTATTACCATAGAGTTATCCAGTAAAATCATATATTTTAGGTTATATATTATGTGTAGGTGATTGCTGTTTTTTTGCCATTCCTCAGTATTATGACTTATATGTCTAGTTACATATCTAACATTCTGTTTGTGGGAATTTCCAGCTTTTACTACCATGTATATATTTTCACTTAATTGTCTTCATTTCTGTATGCTTTGCCAGATACTTCATTCACACTATGGTAATGTCTGAGACTGTCCATTTCCTTATATCCAATATTAAATCTTAATATTACCATACTTTTAAATTTTACCAGTTTGATGGATAAAAAACAAATTCTCATTTTTTAATTTGCATTCTTCTGATTATCAGCAAGCCTGAACATATTTTTTCATTACTTACTGTCCATTTCCATTATTTACATTTCCACTCACATGAATTTGTTTTCTATTTTCTTTTCCTAATTATACTTCTTGAAGTTGCTTCTTTTACAATGAATTTACAGTTGGTGTATAGAACTGCTAACCCTTTGTCTACAAACATGTCAAAAAATTTCCCCATTATATCAGCTCCTTTTTTCTTAACAATCATGTTCAATGTCTTTTGCCATGGAAGAATATTTATTTTTATACAATATTCCTTTTTTTTATTCAAGGCTTTTGGATTTTATTCCCTCCATAAGAAATTTTCACTCACCTTAATGTATGCAAATATTATTTTCTAAATTATATATATTTAATGTTTTCTATAATTATAGATTACATTCATAATTGTATATGTAATCATATATAATTGTATATAATTATATATATAAAATACAAAAAAATTACCTGGAATTTACTTCTTTATATGTTGTAAAGGAGAGCCTATTCTTTTTAAATCAACAAATATTTTTCTTCATTTGACTTTTCCATGACTGTCTTTGTATACATGTACCCTTTCTTTTGCTGATTGTAATAGATGAGGTATAACGAAGCATTTCAAAGTATGGTGTTTGAAGCTGTTTTGACTCTGCCTATTGTTAGGTATATGAATGGGAGCAAGTAACTATATGAATTCTCTGTTTTTCACTTCATCATCCTTACTTTATCTCCAATAATACTTTGTTCTACTTAAAAACAATTTTAATTGAACATCTAGATAATTCCTCTTTTTTGCTAATATTAATGTATTTAATGGTGTACTTTTTCATAGATATTTGCTTTTACTAGAACCAGGTTTTGTTGTGTACTATTATCCTTATCCTAATGCTAAGAATTGACATTTTGATTTCTTTTAGAACAAAGAGTTATATAGGATAGTGATTCAAAATATACAAATGATTGAATATTTTTACATTTCATAAGTAGTTACTTATTGCATAAACCTCAGTATTTAAAACCTGCTCTGAAGTAATTACTGAGGAGTTCTCTCTTCTCTGATACACAATCAATTTTTATAAGTGATCCATGGGCACTAGAAAAGAAGTTACTTTCCAAATCTTTTTGCAATTATAATATTTAATGCAGTTTATTCAGTAGATTTATATGTATCATCTACATTCTCCCTAGCCATTTTATTATAATTTATCCTTCAAAGTGTTAGAAATGTATATTGAATCTTCTGATTACTACTGTTGAAAACAAACGTATGTTGTCTTATTATTTATACTGTTCTTGCCATTATAACCTATAGATACTTTATAGCCAAAAGAACATTTCTTTCTGGTTATGAAAATTCTCTAGGCTAAAGAGAGAGAGCAGAAATGTTTATTTATATTGGAAAAATTGCCAGCATGGGCTAGGAGGGTGAGTTTCAAACTTTCCTATGTCTAAATAGAATAGCCGTAGTTAACATACAGAACTTGGTAGAATTAAGCGTGATGAGGTTGTGTGTTATACTGGACAGTATTCATTTGAAAATTTAAACCTGTTTAAGTAAAACAACAATAACAAAAAACTGATCTAAGGAAATCTGTAGAAAAAGATGAGCTAGATAACCCTGGTATAAATAGTTCCAGCCTCCAAAAGCTGTCAGCAGTCTCCTTCTTGCTGTTTATTTATCTTTGCTTCCTCTGTATTCTCTCACATGGAATAACCTCAGGAGTAGAGAATCAATGCTTATATATTTTCAAACTCACCCAGAAATAGTGGGTGGGGAAATTTTCCTCTATTCACTTCAATCAGAAAAATTTCAATGAAGTGTTTTGATTGATTTGTTGGCATTCGAACCCATCAAAAAAGCAAGGGCGGTAGTCATTCCCATGAATGCTCAGATCTCAGGCACAGGTCTGCCTCTATGGCTCAGGGGATGGGGTGCTGTCATTGGCCACACTCATGGAGTTACAGTGGGAAAGGAGTTGAACAGGGTATGACCCTAGAAGACGACGGTAAAGTTGTGCAAGGAACAAAAAAAGTATTGTCTCGCCAAAGGGAAAGGGGAAGAGGCACTAAGCATAGTTTAATTCAGATGTGGGAAGAGGATGTAGAAGCAGCAGCAAACATTTAAAACAGTCTGATGATGATGAGGCAGACCCACAAAACAGTAGAACTGTGAATGTTAGAAGGACATCATTCTTGAGGGCTCACAAGAAGCAGAATGCCTCACTCTTTCCCTTGAGTTGTCTATTACAAGGTCCTGAACTAGAGTAAAAGTGCCGTCTAAACCCTGGGCTTTTTTTTTTTTGAGACGGAGTCTCACTGTCGCCAAGCTGGAGTGCAATGGCGCGATCTCGGCTCACTGCAACCTCCGCCTCCCGGGTTCAAGCGATTCTCCTGCCTCAGCCTCCCAAGTAGCTGGGACTACAGGCCCGTGCGACTAGGCCTGATTAATTTTTGTATTTTCAGTAGAGATGGGGTTTCACCATGTTAGCCAGGATGGTCTCAATCTCTTGACCTCGTGATCCACCCGCCTCGGACTCCCAAAGTGCTGGGATTACAGGCAGAAGCCAGCGCGCCTAGCCACCCTGGGCTTTCAAATGCTGTCTCAGACCAAAATATTATAATTTTACTATGTCTTACACCACAGTAGGACAACCAAAACTTTGCCGAGAATACAAACAGTGATAGCTGCGGAGCCTGGCCTAGTAAAATGTCTTCTAAAAGGAAAAAATAAGGTTAACTGCTGACAGGTGAGAGAAGAGGGGGAAAAAAAAAAAAGGTTTAAAAATGCCTAGAGAAGAACCTCTTATTCTTATACAACTGTTTCCTCTACCAGGAGAAAAGCTTAATCACTGTCTGATGGAGTAAAACCCGTTGGCTGGGGAAGGGGAAGCCTCAGGAAATATGGTGGAAAACGCCAGCCTGCCAGCTGTGTGGGACCCTTGGGCCCTAAGTCCCAGCCGTGGCAAGAATGGGAGGGTGGAGGGGAGCCGCTGCTCACCGATCTGACTCGAAAAAGGAAGGAAAAGGCCACGAAAAGGCCTTGGAGTGACAGGGGGTGGGGGATGGTTTCCCCCACCCTCACAAGTCCCAGGATGAAAAGGCTTAGAAACCACAGTGAGAGTGTTTAAGTCTCCATTTCACTCACCGCTTGTCAAGTCCCCACGTTGCGCGCCAAAATTGTTGCAGGGCTTTTCCTTAGTTGAGCTAAAGACGGAGTTCTTTGTCCCACGGCCACAAAATTCCAGGCTCGCAGACAATTTCAATGATGAGCAAGACACGGTTTTATTGGGTGGAAAGAAAGAAAACGGGGGAAACAGAGGCACTCACTAGGTCGGAGTCCCCGCTAGGGCGCTTTGCCTGGCGGTTTGAATCCCAGGTGCCACACAGGAAGAGGAGGAGCCAGGTTCTTCCCCGCAGCAAAGGGCAGGAACTTCCCAAAGCTGCCCCCAGCACGCAGGCCGGCTGGAGTTTTCCGGGGCACCCGGTGGTACGTACCTGGCTGTCTCATACTCACAAATTAAATGCCTTATCCATCTTAACTAAACACATATTATACACTGTGGCTGTAACTTTTGCAGTTTGAGGTGTGACAGCAAAACTAGCACACATTTGTTTCTTTTTCACAATTTTATAGAAAGTTCATTCTTATTTTAGATCTTAGAAACCTCAGCAAATGATTTTGTTTTCTTTGCTTACTAAGTGAAGAACTTTCACCTTTTTACTTAAAGGCAGCACTTTATAGCTTCTCTTTGGCATATCTGAATTGCCATAATCACTACTCTTTTGCTTCAGGGCCATTATTAACTAAAATAAGAGTTACTTGAAGACAAGCAATGTGATACCATGACCGATGATCTTGTATCCAAGATGGCTACTTAGTGACCAAAGTGCAGCAGGCAGTGTATATAGCATGAATATGCTGAACAGAGGGATGATTCATGTCCGGGGTGTGATGGAGAGGGACAGCAAGAAATTTCATTAGGCTACTCAGAAAGATCCACAATCTAAAATTGTGAATTTTTTATTTTGGAATTTTCCTTTAATATTTTTAGACCATGGTTGACGATGGGTAACTGAAACCACAAAAAGTAAAACAACAGATAAGCAAGAACTACTGTATTTTACACAGATGGTCCCCAACTTAAGATGGTTTGACTTACAATTTTTTACCTTTACAGTGATACACATTCAGTAGAAACTGTACTTTGAGGACCAATACAACCATTTTGTTTTTCACTTTCAGTACATTATTCAATAAATTACATAAGATATTTAATACGTTATCAAAAAACAGATGTTAGATGATTTTGCTGATGTAAGTATTCAAGCACTTTTAACGTAGTCTAGGCTGAGCTATAATGTTTTGTGGGGCAAGTGTATTAAATGCATTTTCAACCTAACTGTATATTCAACTTATAATGGAGATATAACCTCATTTTAAGTGGAGGACCATCTGTATGCTGTTTCTATATTGTTATTTTGTCATGTAATATCACCTTATAAAAATTTTATACCTAATATTCTTTGAAAAATTAATTTCTAATTATGACCTGATTCCAACATTTGAGTATACTAACAGGTAATTATTTTCTTATACTTGGACATTTATATTATTTTTACTTTTTACCATCATAAATAATGTTGTATAAACATTTAAAAATATAAATTTTTGTGGATACCTCTGAATATCTTTTAAGTATAAAACATTTAATGTTGGATTACTGGTTCAAAATGATAGAAATTTTTAATTGCTGTTTATACATTTCACTAGTTTATTTTTCTAGATGGTTTCACCAATATCCTTTTCCACTAGAAGCCTTATGCCCAATTTCTGAAAAATGATTAAAAAATTTTTGCCAATTCACCAATATCCATTTCCACTAGAAGCCTTATGCCCAATTTCTGAAAAATTATTTTAAAATTTTTGCCAATGTCATACATGAATATTAATATTTCATGTTAATATCATTTTCTTTAATTTTATAATATTAATGATTATCATGATTTCTGATTTTCTATATTTAACAGTTTTAACTATATATGATTTTATTAAAATATACGTAATATATTTATATATATTTTTTCCTTTTGCTTGATGCCATCTTTTTTACTGTATCTATGCTTTACAATTCTACCTTGAGTGATTAGTCAAATAGTATAATATGTTTTATTCTAGCTTTTTATGGCTTATGTCCGTTTAATTAATTGATTCATTTACTATGTATTTACATGTATAAAGTAAGATAATAATTTAACTTAATTTTCTTCTGAACATTAAAAAATGTATGCAGTTTTTCATTAGCTTGCAGTTTTTTCTTACAGCTGTACTAAAATGTGTACATGTGTTTTGCTCTGACAATTGATCTCTATGAGTTTGCACTACTATCACATTTTTTATAATGTGTATTTATTTTGATTATTTCAATAGCACTGGCTGTTTTCAAAATATTTATAAAATAAAACACAGTATAAAAAGAGAAAAATAAAACCCATGAATGATTTAATCATCACTGATAACATTTCTGCCTTTTTTTGTGCAGTCACAGTTTTGTGCAGTGCACACAAACAAAAACACAAGCACTCTAAAATGATATGGAAGAATTGTTTCTATTTTGTCCTCTGAATGACTGATTTCATTTTCACCTGGATGTACTCTTCTCTGCTTCAAATAAATTCTTTAATTCTGTTATTAAATTTTGAGTTTCCTTGTAATCCAGTTTTATCTCATCTTTCTGCTACTCTTTCATTGAATGCTGTTTTCTAACTTCCTAACAAAGGTGTGTGAGTATGCTTAAAGACTTCCTTTTGTTCTATAGCAAATTCTTTCCCGATGTATTAATATTTGTTTTCTCTAACTCTTTAGAATAATGTACATGTTACCTTTCATTTTTTCTTATTTATCGATTTCTATCTAATTTATCATGTATCAGTCAATATACCTACCTTCTTACATACTCATCCTTGTCCTAGAACATGAAGAGATTCAAACAGACCCAATGCCTACCAATAAATAAGCTGGAACTTCATCTTGAGCAGGTACTCTGTCTTTGCTACAATATCACAATATTATAATTTCCTTCTCATACCAATAGCTGAAGGGCAAGATAATGAGTTCAACTCTCAAGGTAATTTACACTTTCTAACAGGAATGCATTTAGTGTAGCTTTGATAGATTTTGATTGGAATTTCTTCACCTCCTACATTCTGTTTCTGTGATACAACAAACACATTAAATAATTTATAAGAATGATCACCTCCATGAATTGCTACTAGTGTTTTTTTAAGTATGTTTTCCCAAAGTGCTTTATCTGCTGGGACTTTACTTCCCAGAATGTAATGTGTCATCCCCCAATTCCCTCAATTTTTTTTTCTTCCTTGGAAGTTAAACTTTCTAGTTGGATGCATGAAAAAAGACACCATCAGGGAGGTAGGGAATGGAATCATAATAAAGAGATGGTAGCTTGGTGTTTGGATTGACACAACCTGAATTATCAAATCAGGAAAAAGGGAGTTAGTAAAAGCCCAACTGTCTTTTCATCTTTTTAATCCTAAGATTGAGAAGTCTGATTATGGTCGTCAACTTAGCTCCAAAGGTTTTGTGGTTAGCAGAAATTTCTCTGGTGTGGCCAGTACACCAGATGTATATTTCTGTTGTCAGTATTACTAAGAACTTTCTTCTTTTCAGGGATCCATTAGAGTTTTAGTGACAAATTGGAAGAGGCTGACGCAGGAAGTATGGTCTTAGGAAATTTTAAACCAGAATACCCCAGAGTATTTATACTTGCCATAAAAGGCTCAAGACTCTAATTTATGGAAATCTGGGGCTTATGCCTCACTATGTACAACATGGGATTAGAAAGGAGACTCCATTTATACTACTTCTCAAGATAATGGTTTTTTTATTTTTTATTTTTTACTGTGGATTGTCTTCAATTAAGAATCATAGATAATAACAGTATTTATGTTGGCTAATTAATATTAAGCAATTTCTACATTCATTTGTACTGCCTAAGATTGTAAAATGCAACATATAATGTGGATAGTATTCTAGTTTTTACATGGTGTAAAAAATAGAACTATTTTATAAAATAACTTTATTAAAATAATTTTACACTTATAATTTGAAGGCCAGTAATATAAGTAGTAATTTGAAAGATCATTTTCAAAAAATTATTTACTTAAATGCATAATTTTATTTCTTAGTTATTGACTGTCAGAGGGGTGGGGAAAAATTAATGCTCTTTCAGAGAGAGGCTCCAACTCTTTTCATTACACTGTAGCAATTTTTCTTCTAAGAAATTCAAATTTTAAAACATTCACTATATTTTATCCGTGAGAATAACCTTCTTTTCTTGAAAGAGATTCTACTTAATTTTGAAGAAAATACAATTATCCTTAAGAAGATAAAACTCTAAGATTAGTAAAAGATAGGGTTTTGAAAAAGCATTTCAAAGGGTATTCCTTTGCCCTTTTTTTGTGGCATTTTCAGTAAAATCTCTTTCATTTATAATTAAGGGTTCCTATTCTAATGTTCCATTCCAGTAACATCATAATGAAAAATACTAACTTTGTCTAAGCAAAAATGATGATTAAAAGTGGAAAGATTGGTAGAACTCATCAAGCTCAACTCCCTTCTTTCGTCTGAACCCCAGAGTAGTTAAGTGACTTGCTCAAACCTATACAGCTTCTGATTGCCACACTGTGGGCCACAGGCAGCTCACTAGACTTCACAGTCTGCTGAAAATTGTGTTGTGTTCCTATGAAACAATGAAATGTTGTCTAGCCTATTTATGCTCAATAGAATAGATCGATGAAATTGATACTTGATGGGATACGTCTGCTTCGAGATATACCTATTCAGCCTACTTCAAGTCTGGGTGACTATTCTCCATTATTTAACTTATGATTTCCTTAATGTGTCCCTGCCAAATATCTTTTGTGCTTAATAGAAACAAAATGATTCCACCTACACAACCCCAGGAAAGTCCTCGTAAAAATATGTCAAGATAGTATAAGATAATGGAATGATGACAAAGACATGATGAGTAAAACTCATTGAATCTCAGTGTATTTAGGCATATAGATTCTAAACTACCATGCCATTTTAATTCCTCCCCTACTCCTTATTGATTTTGTGACCTTGGGAAGCCACCTAACCACTCTGTCCCTCATTTTTTTTCATCATCAAAATTAACTTTGCAAAATATTACTGTATATGTCACTGCATCCTAAGCCTTAAAACAGCTTGAACCATCAACATTAAGGGAATTTCTGTTTGACTCAATTCATCTATCCAGAAAAGAATACCAGGAATTCTATGAGGAACTTAATCTGTTACGCAAATTACACAAACATGAGAACATCTGGCCTTGTAATAGGAAATAAGCAAAAGGCACATCCTGCAAAAGATGTGTAAATCTCAGCCTAGACACATGCAGTGTAGAAAAGAAAACTTTCTAGATGTAAGTACAATTGTCTATGCCTAATACAGCAAAAACACTAATTGACCTGGAATCGAACAGAACCCAAAGGAATTGAATATGAAGAAGTCCTTCATCTAATTGGATGTAGATGGCCCAGGAAACCAGCAAATGACCTTCTTAGAGGAAGTACAATAGAGTAAGGATAGGTACACAAATCCCACTTTTCTTGCATCTATAATCTTGTAGCAAAGCAAGCTTACACAGGGGATTTCTCAACTGATTGTGATGACCTCATTAAAGCCACTAATTGGAGAAAACTGTGCATCTAAGAGTCCTGAGTTCTTAGCTCATCATGGTGGCTTAGGAGATGAGGCTGCCTTTCAGTACCAGCCTGATGTAAAAATTAGTAAGACGGTTTACTGCACTGGGCATATTTTATAATAAATTAAAACTGCCAAGAAACAAAGGTAATTTCTCTGATGTTGCTGTTAGCAAAATCAGTTTTACTTTATTTAGGTACTTGATTCTTCAGAATCTATCAAGTAAAAAATATTACACATTTGTTGCACGCTGGAATATAGAAGGGTTATGTTTATGGAATTAACATTAAATACCTGGGACATAACTCAAGTTTCTTGTATAAAACAGTCACAGGGATTAAAAAGTGAAAATACATAAAACAACGGCCACTGTTTGGCCTCCATTCTGATGTCTGCCAGGTAACTGACACAGGACTGTAGGTCAATTTGCTAAAAGCTTTAATATTGCTGGCGCCAGTACTGTTGAGAAGCAGTAGATGAGATACAATTTGTCCAAATATAATTTTTTTCTTAATGTTGAGAATTGATCATGTGAGATTCACTCAGCATTTAAAAGTGATGTGCTACATGTTCCTAAATCATTGTTAAAAAGATAACCCACGAACCATTCTCAGAATAATTCATAAAGTTTCTGGGTCAGGTGGCATTTATAGTTCTTGTGTCATTTTTCCTTCCTCTTTCATGTGCCTGCTGGAAAATCTCCCACCCATGGCAAATGAAATACCAGAAATACACAGTTGCTGTTCCTTAATGATCTTTTCCTATTTTTAGGCATTGCTTAGTTACTGGTTGTCCTGAAATGTCTCAGCATATTCAAAAATAATGGTCTGAGCTTGGTTTTATTTCCATGATTTTATTTCATTCTAGTAATAGAACAAAAATTATGCCATGAAATAGGTTTTCAAGGGGTGCAATTGTGGAGTGAGGGATACATTCCTTTGATATAAGATAAAGCTTTCACTCATGATTTCCTTTCACTCATTCCAAAATGTATACCTTTTTATTTCTTTTTCTTATTTTTTGTTTAGGCTAATATTATCAGAAAAATATTTACTAAAAAAAAAAAAAGATTTAGTTATGAGTAACTATGTTTATATTTTGGTTTGGTTTTATTTTTTATTTTACTAAATTTAATTAAAATGCTTCAATAATTTCTTCATTAAGCATGATGATCCAATTCAGAATGGTTATGTTTTAACATGTCAAGAAATAACTTTTTTCATTTTGATTATACACAGCATGGGAATTAAATTTTCTAACATTATTTTGACATTGACTTAGATAACGTAATTTTCTTTTATGACCTATTTTAAAGTAGTTAGTGTTTTTGGTCATGATGTATTTTTTATTAAATATATTTGCTTAGTTTGAGGGTGATTTATTTTGAATAGATGAAACCATTGCATCTTCTTTTTTTAAAAATTTATTTTTCCTTGCAGGCTTTAATATGTGTATTAGGAAAGATGTAAGAGTAATAGACATGCTGAAATATGTAAGAATGAGGGAAATATTTCTTGTGCTTGCACACATGAAGAAAAATCTTGAACAAGTGTTTCATGTTAAAACTCTTTAGATGTTGCTCCGTTGTCTTATGGTATTTTAGATTTGCTTTTGAGGGTGGGAAGAAATTTCTTTCCTAGATTATATACAACTTTTTCTGAATGAATATTTGTAGGATTTTTCTTAATTTGTATAATTAAATAATTCTTCCAAAATGTATGTAATTATTCTCTTTTTATTATTTTCTGCAAGTGTTCAGTGTGCCTTTTGAGTTTAGAATTCAAGTCTTCCCCCGCAAGCACCCCCACTTGTTCTGCTAATTCAGTCTATTATTTTTATCTTGAAATATTTTTATCTTTCATTTTTTCTGACTTCATGTTTAGAAAAATGAAGTCTCCATAAAATAGGGCTTCAATTTCTGGCCTTCAGACCTAATGTGTTAATTTTGGTTATTATTGCATCTTTCTGATCTTTCTTTGCATTCCCAGAATATATGTCACATTGCTGATTTAATTTTCTACAACCTTGTTTCGGTGGTGAGAATGTCCAGTCACAATGGTGAAAATCTTGGTGAGCTGAGAGTCATTTTTCATATCACCAAAAATACTTTCTGTGAGGAAAATTAATCTACAATGTTGCCTGGTTTGGGAGCATTTACTCCTCAGTCTTTTGACATAACCTTCATAGAATGCTTTCATCATAGTGAGCTAGATACTTTTTCTTATTTTAATATCCCTTTGTTCATTCCAGTCATCATAGGGGACGGGTTGAGAGTCACAGTCTTGTTCTCATAATGTCATCTTTTACATAAATTAACATATAGTATGTATTTTAATAATAAATGAAAAGCTCAATGAACAATACATTTTTCAGTGGATTTTATAATTAGAGTAAAGATTCAGGGAAGATATTTCTTATATATTTTTCCAGGACCTCACAAATGCGGGACTTTTTGATGAAACATTCACATATAAATATTAAATATTTCTTTATGGAAATGGAATTTATAGAACAAACCACTATATTAATATTTAGAAAATAGAGTATGTCTTCTAAGAGTGCAGCAAAACTCTTCTCTTAATTTTTTATTACATTTTAAAATAGCATGGGTATCAGCAAAGCAAAAAAATGCTACCTTAATTTCTTACACATTTTTAAAGAAAAAAATAGTAGACTTGAAGTCCATTATATAATTTTTTCTATGTATGTTCACTCCAACATCAAGAATGCTATAATCTGTCAATGGACTTTAATTAGCTGTCTGTAAAGAAACAGAAATTCATTAAGTATGTTCTAGTCTCATGCAGAGTCAATGAAACTAGCTTTCAGGCTACAGTTTTCTCTTACTCCTGTTCATTTTCTCATTATTCTTCCAAACAGATTCTTACCCCTTGTCAAAACAAAGTGTGTTTTTGTTGTTAGAAGTGGCTTTCTTTTGAATGCAATTATTATTTAATGTTTAAATATTAATGTGCAAAAGGAGTTAAGCATTAAAGTTCTTAAATCTCATAGTAATACTTTAAAAATAGAATTATTTCATGCAGAGGATGTTCAGGGTTCACAGTTGAGTTTGAATACACTACAGTGAATTGCCAGTTATTGTGGGCCCTCTGGTCTCAACACATTCTTTACTGTAGGATTTGCCATCTGTGGTGAGGCCTGAAAAGTAAGTGAACTACATCAGCAGCTGATTTGGCAAGAGTCTGCAAAATATGTATTCTGGCCCCTTTCCACTGCTAAGGGGTGGGACTGGAGCTGAGTAAGAAGCCCTAGGTTTGCCAGACTCAAACTGAAAAAGGCAATTCATCTCTGAGGAAAAGATGCAAGGAACGTGTTATTTGAGTGAATTTTCAGGAAAATCTGTGCACTCTAAGGCAAAACTAGATTAAAACTCTTGGCTAAGCTAATGATACATTACAGGGGAAAAGAACTATCAAGAAACCAAATAGAAATAAAAAACCAAAATTTTGGAAATTAAAAAAAGACCCTTTACATAAGAAGTCGGACAGAAATAGCAACCTTGTGTGGAATTGTGTAATGAGCACACAGCATTCACTTCACATAATTCATGCATTCTACCTCTTACCACTTAGCCAGAGTCACATTGAGATTTCTGGCAAACCACATGAGTTCCTTCATATAGCGAACACTCAGTGATCATATTGCACACCAGGATTATTCAACTTGATATTTTACAAAAATCAATTCTCTCTACGTTGGAAAAGAAATCATTACAGTAGACTAGGTATAATTACTCTGAATGGATAAGCTCCAGAGTGTGATATGGCAATTTTAATTTTTGTAGTGCATTCAGCTTGGTGAAATGAAAAGATAATTTGTTTATCCTACAAATATTTATAAGTGTCCCTTTCCTCCTCACTCTCTACCATGTGTTTACTGGACCACTTTTAGAACACCTAGTTTCAAGTCAGAGTTATATTATCTGATGTATGATTTTTACCAGGTTACTCCTCTCCTTCTTATATGTGAAAGAAGGGCATTCAAATTGAGCAGAATTTAAAAAATAAAATGGTAGAAATGGTCCTGCTCAACTTTTTTCATGTTTATGGGAGAAAATTCTGTTCAAATATTACAACATATACTTATCCCAAATGAGGCCTCTTAGAATCTTTCATGCTTGAACAACTGTTATTGATAGTCTGGAGGGTGAAAGCAAGATTGACTTCTTGGCAGGCCTCCATATTAGGTAAGAATTTACATCACATCTCAAGACCAGGGAACCAACCAAACAAAAACAAAAGTTTGCACCTCAACACAAGCAAAAATAACCGAGTTATTATGTTTAATTCTAGTCTCAAAATTAGGGAAAGCTCAGATGTTCTCTGAGTTTTTGACTTCCTGTTTTGACTTCCTAATGCAAACACCTTCACCCTTGACTTTTATAATGCTGACAATTGACACCATGTCAGGATATTCTTGGATATGATAATGATGGGAAAACATTGTTTTTTTCCACCATAAACAGACTAACTGTAAATTTGATAACCTGATAATTTTGCAGTTTTGTTTTTCCTTTAAACATATGTTCTGTCTGTATTTGATGAACCAATTTTTCAAAAATCTGGCTCCCTTGCAAACCATCTTTTTGAGTAAATGACTTTTTCCTAAATATTTTTCCTCTGCTTCTTCCTTCCCTGGAAGTTAAAACGTGAGATGAAACCTAGCTGTTATGTTTGGACTAGAAGAGTTGCAAAGAGCATTTTCTGTTCAAATCGCGTAGGATTAAGGCTCCTTGTGTAGTCGGAAAGTAAATGACCCAGATTTCCTCCATTCATTTTCAGTTCATCCATCTTATTGTTAATGGGCACAGGGTCAAGTGTAGACTGAGGTTTATTGTCATAATTTTAATATTTGGGTTTCATAAATTATATAGCTTCATAGAATCAATACTTACAATAGCCACTTGTTCTTCAAAGTCTGAATACAAGCAGGACAGTCATAGCTGCTGCTATAGAAACAATATACTCCATATTCAGAATCAGTATACTTCATATTCAGAAACAATAGACTCTAATATATTCGTAAAAATTAAAGAAAATTGTTCACTAGTTTGTTTCTTCTTTTTATTATTTTAAACAAATGACAGGAAAAATTATTTCTTACTGTAGAGTGAAACACCACCTTTTCCTCAAGGCTCAAGCTCAAATTAAGTATCATGTTCATGAAATATTACTTTAATCCCTTAATCTTTAATTGCACATTCATATGAGAAATCTTTTCTATGTATATAGCTATTTTCTTGTTCAAATGAGAGTAAAACATTTACATTGTTGTTTGCTTTGGATGTTCAAAAGGGATGTTGGTCCCCGGAAAAGCAGGGAAACCAATGAGGAGCCCCAAGGTCTGAGTCCTCTTAGAGGTTGAGGGGCAGTTTTCTCTTATGATTTTTAGCCTTTTAGAGTCAACCTGATGAACAAATACTGGACAAGCCAGTTTCAAACTGGAAAAGAAAAACTCCGTGCCTCAAGGTATGGAGGTATTTAATTCTTTTACACATCCTAGGGAATAAGAGGAAGTGGGGACACTAAGCAAGAATGGCTGGAATTTAATGGAGTTTCTCACACTGAAGCTAGAAGGTATGAGTGTATGAGTGAGGGCTATTCTAGAAGAGAGGAATTAACAGTGATGTGTTGACTGTGCTTTATCTCCTGCATATCTGAGTTGAGAGTGAGACAACCTGAACAGAAAGCATTTCTTCCTAATTGCTACAGAAATAAAATAGTCTGGGCAACAAGGACTGGAGAACAGCTGGGCCTCACAGTTATTACTCACCATTAAACCTAAAGGAAGAAGACCCATGAACTTCTCCAATAAGAACGTGGAAAATGATTTCTGGTGTGGGTCAAAAAGGGATAGAACATTTGATAAAAACACCAATCTTTACACAAGTCAGATTTAAAATTCAGTCTTAGGATAAAAGAAAAAGCAATGTCCCATAAAGTCTGGCTGAGGCAATGGAAATACTGGGCACCAACTCCAGTATACGGAAGATTTTTTTTTCCTTTTTTCCAGAATCAAAGTCCTGGCTTCCTCCTCAAGGAGCATCTCCTAGCAAAAGCATCCAGAGTTCGGGCTTCTTTGGAGGAGCTTCACAGGGAGTTTAACAGAATTCTGGGTGGAATGAGGTGAGGAAAGCAGAGGTAAGTGAAGCCCAATGGATTGATGGCCTCAGTGCTGGGGGTGTATAGACAGGGTAAGAGCTGAAGGCCCCTTACCCCAGTGGTACATATTGGTGAGACTCAGTGTTGCCTATTGCTTTTGTCCATCTTAGTCTCAGACCTGAGGGTTGTAGAAATTAAATCAAATGCATGCTTAAGTCATTCTTCAGGGTTTGACACCTACACTAATTTTCTAAAGCCACAGATCAAAAGATTTGTGATGTAAGCTTGTCAGTGATGCTTTGGGCTTTTTAAATGTCCCAGTGAGTAAATTCCATTGGTTGAGCATCCAGATGGAAAGCTGCTCGACACCTCCTCCACATTACCAGTGGAGTAGGAGCTAGACACTATGTGGATATGGAGGTTATTTCCGATGCCGGCTGGAAGGTGAGGAGAGGGGTTGACATTGTACAGGAGTCAGTGACAGAATTTGTAGGCTGAGACTGAGATTGTGCCTGGCACACATGAGCTTAATCACATTTTTGAAACAGACAATGCTTAGATTTGGTCTCTTCTACTTTTCTCTAACAACAAAGCCTTTCTTAAACTGGCCTGTCCTTTATCATCCTTCTACTCCTTCTAATCTAGTGTATCATTTTTGCCACTTACCTAACTAAAAATGAATAAGATATTAGATAATGGTTTAAGCTGCAACGTTTTTCAGAATGTCAGTAGGGCATGCTTGGAGATCTTCCTTCAAAGATTTCCATACTGAAAGAAATGAATGTCGAAAGTCAAATGACTGCTAGTAACAATTGGTGCATTTGGCCAGTGGCCGCTAAGACTTGTGACTGATGAGGGGAGAGGCTCAGGTGTTGTTATTATTTATGCCTGTCAATAAAATCTATTCCTAATTTCCTCGAGTGACTTACTTTTCATATGAATATATAATCATGCTATGTGCATGTCCTTTTCATGTTATGCTAATGAAGACTTCCTGAAGAAGAGAGTAACCAATAGTGGTTTTTTTTAAAGCAGTTTTGCATGTGTGATGAGAGAAATATATATACAAAAATTATTCTGAATGGTTCATACTTAATCTGAAACTCTCTGAAAAAAGTTTAGAAGACAAAAATCGTCACACAATTGATGAACTCTTTGATGTCATCAGGCTTTCTGATTAGGCGTGAGTATCCATGGGACTCCTGAGACCCTGATATCTAGAAGATGAAACCAGTAGCTCATCTCTCTCAAAGAAGCCAGATTCTTGGGGCTCCTGCCTGGCTATAGGTATGAAGAGGTGGAAGATGCCCAGAGTCATCATGTAGCTATCCACAGTTCACACTGGAAGACTTGAAAGTGAAAGAGAATGCTATTCATAACTACACTGGGATAGCAGGACTAAACCAAGACTTTCCCAGATGAACTGAGACATATGATCTCCTTAGCATTGCACTCTGTCCAGCTGAGTAGCTTGATTTTTATGTACTGCCTGGACCTCTTGGCGTCAGCAAAGAGCAGGTTAGATTGCCCCAAAGAGCACTCTGTAGAACATGGGCCATGCTACTACCTACAGTCTGGCAGCATCACTGGCCTCTCTGCTACAATATGTTCTGATCTTACTTGTAATAAAATAGGTCAGGAGACTTACTGAGTACATGGAAAAGGAAGAGTTGTCTGGGTAGTGAATACATGTGGACCCAGGTCTCGAGTCTTTAGGAATTGATGGGTTTTACCAGAAGTCTTCTGGAGTTCATCTTTCAAAGCAAATCATCATTCACGGCCTGCCATCAGCTGCTACCAAGTACCTAGGCTAGGAGGTGGGGAACTTGCTTTTGGCAAATGATGTATAGCACCTGCCTTAAGTTTGTGGGTGGGTGCATGCTGCTTTAACAACCTGGGCAAGTGCCCCAAGGGGTCCCAGCATGGCCTCTGGAGTCAGACTGCTTGGGTGTTAATCCCAATTTGCCCACTTAGTATCTGTGTGGGCAAGGCACTTAGCTGCCTTGTTCCTCAGTTGTCACAACTGTGAGATGAAAATAATAACACTAACAACATTTATAGCCTTGTTTAAAGTATTAGAAATGTATAACAGTGACTGGCAATGAATATTAAAGGATCCCATGGTACCTATACCCTCAGGTCATGGCAATGAGTAGAGCTGGAACAGCTGAAACCCATTAAATAGCCCCCATTGCTAAACACTTGTGTTTTACCATCTCCTGGTGCAATTTATGTTAACTACTTTTCTCTTCCCTTAACAGCAGCTTGGGAAGGCAAATATTTTCAGCTGACAGATCGGATAGAGAACTTTCACTCTTAGAAGACTCATTAGGAGTTTGCTAAAGGCAGGGGTAAGTAAGTCCCTTGTTTTGACCAGGCCAAATTCTTTTGGGATAAGCAATGAGACAGAAATTTTAGTGCATCTAGGAGCCATTCAAGGAATTATTCTGCTGCCTTTTATTCTCTATTCGCAATAGCATCACACAATACTTGGGTATTATCACATTGGTTTTAACTCACTGCATGTGAGGTGAATTCTTCCGAAAGTGCTAGCAGGTTTTCCTTTGTTCCCAAAAGGGAAAATGAGTTTGCTCATTTCCTGCATTTTTGGGCGAAAACCCAGAGACAAAATTGTCTACCATAGGATAATTCTAAGTAAACCGTTTTCTGACTTGTTTTATTATTCCCGAGGAAATAAAGAAGTCGAGATCAGTAAGCGGTTCCCTTTTTTGAGGTTGGCATTGAAAAGTAAGCTGGCAGGATTTTGAACTAAGGGTCTCCAAGGAACTTTGCAAACATATATTCCATTTGCTACAACAACAGGAAATTTATCCTCCTGAAAACAGGTATATACAAATCTTGGTGTGATTTTCTGAAGAAGAAAAGGTATTACCATTTATTGCTTTCTTGAAAAAAGGAAAAGATCCTTAAATATATGGTGAGAGGAGAGTTCAGAGGCATTTCAATGCTATAAAATGGAATTTAACTCAGATTTTAGGGAAACTTTGCCACTGTGGATATGGATAAATGGAGGAAACTTATAGTTTTGTTCCTTTATTTCTGCGTAATATTGATATACCAGGGACTAGTAGAGTGACCCTATTTGATGAGTGTTCACAGTGGAATACCTTCTAGCTACAATGCTTGCTACCTTTCCCCAGGGTGCTCTGATCTCAGTAGCATGGTCACAGTAAGATCCAGGTTAACCCAGGGGCTGCCTTGGAGATATGAAATACTGGGCAGGCTGATCAAGTAAGGTGGCTGTACATATCATCTGGAAAACCCCTCACCTAACTGCACTGTGTATCAAGACACCACTTTGGCTGTCCCTGCGTGTCCCCAAAAGGGAAAAGGAGTTTTCTGACCAGCACAGAAAATATCCTGGACGCTGTCCTAGCTTTGTCCTTCACCATAACTCTGCCTTGGGTTCCTTTATTTAATGCTCTTGTCGTATATTTTAATGTTCTTGTCTTATCCTTTCTTCTTTGCCCTGTGAGTCATTTTGTTTGCTTGCATTATTATTATTATTTTTTTTTGTTAGTGTTTGATTTGGGCTTCTTGTTAGCATTTCTGCTCCCTTCTACATTCTCTCTCATATTTCAGAGGCTAGAAGCTTAGAAACTACTTTTCCTATGCTTCCTTGCTAGCAGATTTCTGGTTTAGGTAGGAATCAATGAGAGGTTCTCACATGATGTTTAGAAGGTTGGAAGAAGAAGCAATTATTTCCCCAGTGGTCAGCAGGTACATGGGCTCTAGCAAGCAGCAATTATGTGGTTTTGACAGTAGTTGGGAATGTCCACACATGATTCAGCAGTGGTGGTTCCCCACAATTTTTGTGCTTTCAGCTAGCTGAAAGCTAGCAGAGGCTGTCCTGACTTTTACTCTCCAACATCCAACAGCTCTTCCAATTGCTTTATGAGCCTCTGACACTTGGTATTCAATTCTTTTCTGGGTGAAATACTTAGAATGGTTTTAATTTTCCAGACCAAACTCTGATTAATAATGTAGCCAAGTTTTAGATAGTATATGTCAAGACTAAATAGGAAACCCCTTTGGATACTCACTTAAGCAATTTTATCCACACACTATAATGTATGGTGTTGAGAGACCACTCAATTGCCAGCCTTGGAACCCAAAATTTTACCAGGCAGGAATTCATAGCCTCTTCTCCTCATGGAGTTAAAGGAGAATATTTCTTCCAGTTTTCTTAACATCATCGCTCTGAGCAGTATTATTTTCTTTTACTTAACAGAAAGAGAAGCTGAGGGTTAGCAATTCTAAGTAGCAGCAAAGCTGATGAGAAGCAAAAGTCTGATTTAAGTCAAATTTTCTGTGCTATTTCTATAACCCCTTTGAATTCTTATGTGGAGCAGAACTTGCAGGAATAAATTATAATTCTTATAATCCTTAAATCTAATTATAATCCTCTATTTCCTTTTAGCATTTTGATGATAGGTATTTATGGTTGTCAGATTTTTAAATTTGCTTTCTAGAAAACTTTATAACTGTGGAAGCAAAACTCTGGAGTAGTAGTGATAGTATTAAAAAGTATCACTTAAAATCACTTTTAGTATCTCTGTTTAAACAAAATAAAAACTGAGACTCACAGAAGCTAAGTCCGAAGTTATATAATGGTTTATAGTGAAGCCAGGAGGGAAACGCAGCTCTCTCCAACTCGAATGCTTCTGCTGATCCATTTATTGGGCATTTTCTTTGTCAGGTAGTATTTTAGGTGCATAAGGAAGAAAAAGCAAGTATCATACAGAAACTAACATGGAAGAGGAAATGAGGAAGGGTGTGATGGAATCCAATTCGAAAAATTTACAGTGACTAGCAGGTACACACCTTCTATCAGTATGTTGTCATGATTATTAAGGATGAAATAAAACATTTTTTGAATGTATGTGTATTAGCTTTTCAAATAGCTACAAATTTGTTAAGATACAGATATTTATTAAGTAGTTGGAAACTAATTATTTAATAAAAAACTGAGAATGTCATGAAAAGAAATACTGAGATACTAAGAATGTTATGAACTGAGAAAGTTTGGGAACCTCTGGACTGTAAGATAGAAGTACAGTAAATTTCAACTTTAAATTTAATGATGTAATCTTAAAATTTAGTTGATCATTCTAAATTGTAAGGTTTCTTCTTTCCTCAAAGAACATCTCAATCCCCTTAGATGTATGTGCTCTATGCTTTGATTTAAAAACATTTCTGAAAGCAAACAGATACAGAGAAACAGACAGGATTTTCTTAATAAAACAATGCCTCTTCCATTTGCTATTACTAATCTTTCACTAGGTTTTCATTATGAAAATGCTTATAAAAATGCCACTTTGCCTCAGAAATTAATTGTGAGAAAAGGAATTGGGTGCTCAGAGTCTAGATTGAAAATGAACAAAGAGTGACTTCTCCAGAGAATGATCTAATCTTTATCCATCATTTCGTACCATGTCTTAGTGCTTACAGGGATTATGAAAAAAAAAATGCCTATTATGATTAGTAGTCAAAATAGAGACTTTGATTAGAGGGGTGCTGAACCAAAAAAGTCGATTCCTTCCACATTTATTTATTTATTTGTATAAATGTATGGGGTACAAGTATAATTTTGTTAAACACATAGATTGAATAGTAGAGAAGTCAGGCCTTTTAGGGTACTCATTGCCCAAATAATGTACATTGTAACCATTAAGTAATCTCTCATAATTCAACCCCTCCCATCACCTTACCCTTCCAAATCTCCATTGTCTGTCATTCCATACTCTACACCTATGTGTACACATTATTTATCTCCCACTTACAGACGAGAACATGTGATATTTGTCTTTCTGTCTCATTTTTTTCACTTAAGAGAATGGCCTCTAGTTCCATTCATGTTGCTGCAAAAGGTATTATTTCATTCTTTTTTGTGCTTGAGTAGTATATATATACCACATTTTCTTTATCCAATTATGCATTGATGAACACTTTGGTTGGTTTTATCTCTGTGCTATTGTGAATAATGATGTGATAAATATACAGGTACAGGTATCTTTTTGATATAATGATGTCTTTTCCTCTGGGTAGATACTCAGTAGTGGGATTGCTAGATTGAGTGGTAGTTCTATCTTGAGTTCTATGAGAAATCTCCATACTGTTTACCAGAGAGTTTGTACTAATTTATATTCCCACCAATAGTGTATAAGAATTCCCTTTTCTCCACATCTTTGACAATATCTTTAATTTTTTTCTTTTTAATAATAGACGTTCTGACTGGTGTAAGATGATATCTCATTGTGGTTTTAATTTGCAGTTCTCTGATGAATAGTGATGTTGAGCATGTTTTCATATTTCTGCTAACCATTTTCATGTCTTCTTTTGAAAAATGTCTATTCATGTTCTTTGTCCACTTTTTAATGGGATTATTTGTCTTTTTTTGTTGTTGAGTTGAGTTCCTTATAAATTTTGGATATTAATCCCCTGTCACATGCATAGTTTGCAAATATTTTCTCCCATTCTATAGGAGAATTTCTGTTCATTCAGTTTCTGTTCATTCAGTTAGTTATCTATTTTACTATGCAGAAAGCTTTTTAGTTAAAATTATCTATGTCCTAATCTCAAATATATGTAAGGTAATTTCAGGCTCTATGTGATTTTATAAATCGTTCTTTTCATTTACTATATCACAGTGTTTTAATCACTGCAACTTTACACACATTTTATTATACTATCTAGTAGGGTAAGTTATCTCAATTTTTTCTTTAAAAATCAGCTATTGTCACATATTCTTCTCACAGATAAATTTTAGAATGATTCTTCTTGAATTTTATTGAATGATAACAGGTGCTACTAAATAGTTCTTTGTTTCTTATTGTACATCTCTTAAAATACTGCACTTATCCTGTGTATTCTAAGTAACATACTGTATTTTTGTATGTACCAGTATATTTTCTGAATCCTACCTTTTGTGTCACTTATTTATATAGTTTTAAAATTGGAGAGGTCTATACTATGAAAAAAAAAAAAAAGAACAGATAGGTTAAGTAAAGAATAGACACTTCAACATTTATGAAGTATAGAACAAAAGGTAGTGAGAGCCCAGAGATTGAGCAGTCTAATCTAGAGGTATTTTGAATACATGCTACCTGGCTTCCAGGCCTAACTGAAACCCATGTCATCTGTAGGAACTAGGGCCATTTTTCTATCCACTTGTGTGTAAAAATAGTACTTACTTCACAGGATTACTGTGATAATTAAGTGAGCTAATACATGTGGGCCTTTACTGTAGTACCTGAGACACAGAAAAGCTCATTTAATATAGTTGTTTTCTCAGAGCAGGTGGTAAGTCTGTAAAAAATTTTAGGAGGGAATGCCATTGCTAAAGCTATCTTATAGAAATCTCACTCTGGCTGCAGTGTAGAGGATGGATTGGGTTTGGGAAATAGACCAGAAATAAAGAGCACAGTATAATGGCCTGACTATGTATACAGAGTGTCAGGGAAATACTGTGAAAAACAAAACATTCTTTCCACCCAGTATTCCTCCCACCAAGGTAGTAGAAAAAAATATATTTATTACTGAATAGGCATTACTGAATAGGCATTAAATCAATGTGATGTCCATCACAGGCAATGTGCCAAGAGATTGCAAAAATAGAAAAGAATATCTCCCTCTTATACAATCAAGCAGATACAACTCATTGCATACCTATTTTCAATATAAACAATAAATCCTTAAGTAAGAGGACTGGACAGCACCATTTGTTACACATTGTTCATCGTAACTTTGTTATGGCAATTGGAACAACAATCTGTGTTAACTAATTGGCTTCATCCAGAGGAAAAAAACAAACTTCTCATATCTTTATGACAGGAGGTATTTTTGCAACTTGGAATAAGGTGCCTAGTGAAGTTAGACTTCTATCCTCCCACAGAAGCTGGGAAATAGGGTTACTCTCTCTCTCTCGTTGCTGACATTTCAAAGGGATAGCTCCCAGGTATTTCAGAAAGACATTCCTAGGACATAAAGCTGACAAAACGTCTATCTACTTTTTAAAAGGCTTTTCAATGGAGATACCACAGCTTGCCTGTAGTTTGTTCTCCCATCCTTCCACACAGAGATCCTAGACTTTGACCAAAGGCTACATATTCATGTGCCATCCATGATTTTAAAAAATTATTTCCCTAAAAATTCACATCCTGTTTGTTTCTATAAGAAACTTGCACAGTATGGTGCTTGGTATTACTTTTTTCTGATTGGTAAATTATCTTATGTCTTTCTTAATATTCATTTTGCCTCTCATTGGTCAATTAATTCTGTGTTTAGGCCCATTGTGATATCATTTTTGCAGAAGTTCCTCAGGGTTTCTGAGTCCACTCATGTTATAAGTAGTTTCTTGACTGTTTAAACTAATGTATATCTGATATTGTGGTAATTGCTTTTTTTTTTTTTTTTTTTTTTAACCATTGTTAATGGTTTCTTTCCAAATCCCTGAATCCTCCTTTGGTCCCAAAGCACTGTAACAAGCACATTAGATGGTTAAGGTTAAAGCTTTTTTTTTTTTTTTCCTTCATTTTTCATTTTTGTGGGTATACAATATATATATATATTATATATATATTTATGGGGTGTTTGAGATGTTTTGACACAGGAATGTAATGCATAGTAATCACATAATGGAGAATGAGGTATCCATCCCCTAAAGCATTTATCCTTTCTATTACAAACCATCCAGTTACCCTCTTTTAGTTATTTTATCATGTACAATTAAGTTATTATTTGACTATAGTCCCCTTGCTGTGCTATAAAATCGTAGGTCTTATTCTTTCTTTCTAATTATTGTGTTTTGTACACATTAACCATCCCCACCTCCCCCACAAACCTCCACTACACTTCCCAGCCTCCGGTAACCTTCCCTCTACTCTCTAACTCCATGAGGTCAATTGTTTTGATTTTTAGATTCCACCGATAAGTGAAAACCTGTGATGTTTGTCTTTCTGCACCTGGCTTATTTTACGTGACATAGTGATCTCTATTTCCTTCCATGTTGTTACAAATGACAGGATCTCATTTTTTAATGCCTGAATAGTACTCCATTGTGTATATGTACCACATTTTCTTTATTCAGTCGTCTCCTGATGGACACTTAACATTGCTTCCAATCCTTATCTATTGTGAACAGTGCTGCAACAAACGTGGTAGGGCAGATATCTCTTAGATATACTAATTTTCTTTCTTTTGGGTATAAACACAGCAATGGGGCTGCTGAATCCTATGGTAGTTCTATTTTTAGTTTTCTGAGGAACCTCCAAACTGTTCTTCATAGTGATTGTACTAATTGACTTTCCCGCTAACAGTGTATGAGGATTCCCTTTTCTCCACATCCTCACTGGCATTTGTTGATGGCTGTCTTTTGTATATAAGCCATTTTAACTGGGGTGAAATGACATCTCATTGTAGTTTTGATTTGCATTTCTCTAATGATTGATGATGTTGAACACTGTTTCATGTGCCTGTTTGTCATTTGTATGTCTTCTTTTAGAAAGGTCTATTGAAATCTTTTGCCAATTTTTTGTTCAGATTATTAGATTTTTTCCTACATAGTTGTTTGAGCTCCTTATATGTTCTGGTTATTAATCCATCAGATGGGTAGTTTGCAAATATTTTATCCCATTCTGTGGGTTGTTTCTTCACTTTGTTGGTTGTCTCTTTTGCTGTGCAGAGGCCTTTTTTTTTTTTTTTTTTTTTTTTTTGGTGGAAGTCTTGCTCTGTCATCCAGGCTGGAGTGCAGTGGTACGATCTCGGCTCACTGCAACATCCACCTTCTGGGTTCTAAAGATTCTCTTGCCTCAGCCTCCAGAGTAGCTGGGATTATAGGCGCCAAACCACACTTGGCTAATTTTTGTATTTTTAATAGAGATGGGGTTTCCCCATGTTGGCCAGGCTGGTCTGGAACTCCTGACTCCAGGTAAACCACCTGTCTTGGCCTCTCAAAGTGCTGGGATTACAGATCTGAGCCACCGAGTCCGGCCAGAGGCTTTTTTTTAGAGAGAAATAGAGGCAGCAAGAGACTTAAAAATGTAGTCATGAGAACAACATCTGTTCTTACTATAATCACATATAAATATGACCCCTTTATCCTTCAGGTCACAGTTTAAATGTCATTTCTCTAATGAAGGCTTCCATTTCTTTACAGACTTGTTTATCAATCTCAATTCCACATACCCACAGTACTTAGCCTCTTGAAAACACCCAAATTTGAACAAGAAATCAAAAGTGTAATGATTCTTTCCCCGGGGATTCCAAGTCCCCTCAGACTTAGTAACAAAGTTTTTTTGGTTTTTTTTTTTCCTTTTCTTCTTTTTGACAGTTTCACTGTTGTTGCTCAGCCTGCAGTGCAGTGACACGATCTCCGCTCACTTCAACTTCTGCCTCCCAGTTTCAAGCAATTCTCCTGTCTCAGTCTCCCGAGTAGCTGGGACTACAGGTGTGCGCCACCACATCCGGTTAATTTTTGTATTTTTAGTAGAGACAGGGTTTCACCATATTGGCCAGGATGGTCTGGATCTCTTGACCTTGTGATCTGCCCCCCACAACCTCCCAAAGTGCTGGGATTACAGGCGTGAGCCACCGTGCCCGACCGTAACAAAGCTTTCTTATCTCTGTGTCTCCAGCATTTAGCATGCTGCCCAGGACTTAATAAGCAAGTGTGAGAGTGATGGGATGGTAAAAGGGAGAGAAGAAGGAAGGAAAAGAGAGAAAGTAAGAGGAAGAATGAGTCCAAAAGTAATTTGAAAAAGTTGAAAACTGTGTTGACTTCAGTAATTAGAAGAACCCAAGGCTCTGCTCTTAAAGCATTACTTTTGGAATGATGGCAACAATAGACCTTGAGTAACAAAGAAATAGCTCTGATAATGGCATCTGTTTGCTTGCCAAGCTCTGTAGAAGAGAAATAACGAGAATAGCACAATTAGCAATTAAGTAAACCTATCAGCCTTTATATAAAACCCATTACTGTTCTCTTACAGTAATAAAAAAGTATAGAAGGAATAGAGTGAGTGCAAGGGCTAGTTTCAGAGAAACGGCAGACAGAATGGCTCAGGCAAACAAGGAAATAACTCCCAACAGCACTGAAAAGCAACAGCAAAGCACAAGCAGCATGGTTCAAAGATTCCAAATTATAATGTGTCATTCTTTCCCATAATTATTGTCAATGGATTACAATTAGCCTTGCAGGCCTTTCCTTCTTAGAGTGTAAGCCTTGGGAAATCAGGGAGCTTTCTTTAACCTTGGATGACTTTTACTTCTCTCGGATAAATACCCTCCACAGTCCCTTTCACCAAAGGCTGCTTCTATCAATAGTGATAATGCCTATTCCCATTTCTCCTATATGTGAAATGAAGCAATATTTTGGTTTTAAAACTTTGACCATCCATACTTATTGTCTCTTAAGTGCAAACCATGATCAGAGAAGAACTAGACAGAGAGTGTGACTGGCCTCTCGTGAAATCATTGTTGTCTCTTGGAAAAGCAAATAAGCCTCATGCATCATGCCAGACTCTGTCATAGGAAGTCACACACTTATGAGTTGACAGGGTCATTAAATTCATGTTTCACCACTCAGGTCTGAGAGACGAATTGACTGTTTTTTTTGTTTTGTTTTGTTTTTTTTAACAAAACCAAAAGCAAAAACAAAACAAAATAAAAAAACCACATAGGTGAATAGTCTTTGTTTGTTAATTCAAGGTGTCATAGCAACTCAGGATGTCCAGAAAATCAAACTGGTTTTTTGTTTGCTTTTTTTTTGTTTTGCACAAGCAAGAGCACTTAGTGAAACAGCTTAGCTATAAATTCTGCAAGTAGAAACAGCAATGGATTAGAAGACCACTAGAGAATGAGTAATTCAGGAAAATAAATTTATGTGTATTCCATATTGGGAAGAAAATGGAGAACCTTAACCATTGATGCAAAGGAGGTTACTGAGCAATACACTGCCCCCACTAAAGCCAGCCTCCAAGAGACTTAGCAGACTGCAGACCCCTTGGGGGAAAGAGGTGAGTCTCATTCATTTGTGTGTCCTCACTGCCCCTCACCACCATTCGCAGAGTACGTTCTCCTTAAATGGTTACTGGCAGAATTCTTCACTGTCAAGTATTTGGAAGTGTGATTTACAACTCATAACTATTACTCTTTAACACATACTCACTTACTCTGTAGCCTCTTGTTATCCAGCTCTGCCCTCAGTGAAACTGCCCTCCAAACTTACAATATCTTTACAACAAAATATGTTATTATTTTACTTAAAAATGCAGTCATTTTCTTTAATAACTAAATTTAAATAGCCTGAACAGTCTTCATGTTATCTGGCCTTAGTGTAGTATTTAACATTTGACCACTATAATTTCTTAAAACTTTCTCTTCCATGGACTTCCCATGTATCCTGTTATCTGAAGTCCTCTATCAGACCTTCCCCCCAAATCCTCTTTTTTCTCATATATTCTAAGACTGCACAATTTACAAGATTCTGTCCCTTATCTTCTCCTTATTATACTATCTTATAGAGAGGAGCCTTAAATCTTCATTCGTATATCTGACTATTCCATAGAAGGCAAGTTACGAGGTGAAAGAGTATGTGTATTTAAAAAAGTCTCTTGATTCACATTACAAATTTCTTTCCAGGACTCTCATACCAGTTTACATTCCACTTACAGTACAGTAGATGCCCACTTTGCTAAACCTGCATTAATATTGAATGCTGGCTTTGAAATATTTGCTAATTTGACAGAAAAAAATTAGTATCACAGTGGTTTTTCCTAAGTAGTTAAGCATCTCATAATGGTACGTGCTCTGAGCTGTCCCATACTTTCTGCCATTTTTATGTTGGGCATCCCTGAGTGAAAGTGAAGAGAGAGAAACTATCAAAGGGGCCAAGAATTTACAGATCCCAGAAGAGACAATTTGCAGAATTAGTTTGGTAGACAAGATGATTTTTTGTGTTGGAGGTTATAACCTCCTTTTATGATGCATGTAGGTTGTAAATCCTGAAACCGAGTAGGGGTAGTCAGTGTTTCTTCAACTTCTTTAGTAAATTCTGACTTGCTTTAGATCATCACAGAGTGCAGAGTTTAAGAAGGTGTTTCTCATTGTTTCTTCATTCATAAGTAGTAGTTAGAAATTCTGCTCAGATTTGGGCAGATTTTCCATGTATTTAATACACAGGGTCACTGCTATTGTTTGTGATTTTATGCATCTTTATAAAAGTTTAGAGTAGGTATACCAAGCATATGCAGCCATTTTACAGAATGATTTATGAAGATAAATAAGACTCATACTCTGTTTTCAGGTGGACTACTTAACCAGTTGAAGTAAATAAGTAAAGCATATACATGACTACGGATCAAGTGTGATAAGTAAAGTACAAATGAAGAATATAAAGGATAAGTATAAGAATCATCAGGAAGGAAAATTCATAATCAGATGGAAATGGGAAAATTTTCAAAAATAATATGGCATTTGGTATAAGCCTAAACAGATGGATAGGGTTTTCACAAGTAGAATGAGGCTGTGGTTGGGGAAGAGGAACTAGCATTTGAAATTGAGGAAACTGTGCAATAGCAAAGAGTATGGGGGAGCAGCTTCTTGAAACTGGCAGGTACATATTCAAATTGTGGATGTTAAATTCAAGATGATGAGGTTGCATTACATTCTGCAGCTATTAGAAGCCCCTGGCAGCCCCCAAATAAGAAACAGATGTGATGTTAAGCTTTATTGTAAAGTGGTAATTCTAATAGCAATGTGAAATCTAGTTTAGAATAAAGAATTGGAGTATGATGCCTACATAGAAAGTTATCTCATTAGTCTAGGAAAAGGGGAAAGTATACTTCAACTGGGGAGGCAAGAATGAGAAGGAAAATGAGAAAGTAGATAAAGAAAGTTCTGGTAGAAGCAAAATCTAATTACTTAATACCTAACTGAATTTAGGACAAGTGGGTAAGTTTCAAGTCCAGATGCCTAGAAGACTATTAAATTAATCACATTATTAATAGATAATAAAAGCAGAAGAGCAAGAAATTATGTAAGAAGAGAAGTGAGTTTGGGTTTGAACATACTGATTTTAATTTGACAGTTTTCATTCATTTATTTGAAAATAACAATAAGCAATTGGAAAGGAAAATTTGGGAATTGGGAGAGAAAAAGCAATTACACATGTTTAGGAACAATTACTATAATTGATCTTGGGATGAGCATATCACCCAATATAGGCAAATGAGATTTCTCTTTTAGGAACAAAATAAAGGAGAGAATGGCCAGTTCTGTTTTGGTGACACAGAGGTTGCTGACAGTGTCATGCCGTTCAAATTTAAGCAAGCTGTTTTGAGAGAAAGAAGCAAGCACAGAGGGAGGAATGGAGTTGAGGGATGGAGAGAGAAAGCCCTGGTAGCACTTGAGTCCCTCATAAATGACTGCATCCCTTTTCATGGTTACTTGGGCCTTTTAAAAAAATTATCTCTGAGAAGAGAATTGCTAAATTAATTTGAAAAGCATTGCTATAATTTGTAACAATAGTGTCACAAGATCCTTAGGGTGTTGACTTTTCCAGCTGGAAGCTTCTGTGGCCAGTGGTGCCTTTGCCTGAGTTTTGCTCAGGCCCACTGGGCTCATTCTGTTCACTTGGTCTGGGAAGCTGCGTTCAACTACTTCAGCTACTGGCCCAGATCTCATGCCTGCCAAGAGTGAGCCAGGCACAAAGCAGCAAAGGGTGTGTGAGCGAACAAGTGGCAGGTCTGGCCACTGCACACAGCCAGGCATACTGGCTGCTGCAGTGGGGCGGGCAGCTCCAGGCACTGGCACAAGCACCAGCTTCACACAGCCTGTGGTTGGATAAGGGGAACCTGGTGGCGTCTGGAAGCTTGGAGATGCCAGAAACTGCAGAGTTCCCAAAAAGCTGTCATAGCCCTGGCTCAGGGAGCCCCTAGGTTTGGGATCCTAGAAGAGTCACAGCTCTTCTCTCCTTCCCATTGCCCACAGTGTGGTGAGCATGGGGGTGGGGTGCATGTTTCAGCCCTGTTTTTGTTATGGCTTTTTCAGTCCTGCCATTTGGTGGGTCCTGAGTTCTTGCCCCGTGTCTAGGAGGAATGAGGCTTATGGACAACTGGAGGGTGAGCAAGGGGAAGAGAAGCTTTATTGAGCAACAGTACAGTTCTCAGGAGACCTGAAGTGAGTAGCTCCTTTCCACAGGCAAGGCATCCCAATGAGTATGCAGCTCTCAGCAGAGAGGAGACCCTTAGCAGGTAGCACCTAACTGCAGGCAGGTCATCCTGGTTGAGCCTGCAGCCCTCAGTGGAGAGGAGACCGAGTGGGTAGCTCCTATCTACAGGCAGGTCATCCCGATGTCTGTGCAGTCCTTAGTGGAGACAGAGTGGGTAGCTCCCATCTGCAGGCAGGTCATCTCTGTGTCTGGCTGAGTCTGGCTGAGTCTGGGGTTTTTATGAACTCAAAAGGAAGTACATGCTAACTGGTCCCTGGGTGGCCATAGGTGGGCCTGAAAAAAATACCATACATTCTCACTCAGGGCCATGGACTCCACCTGGAAGTGGCAACCTGTCCCCATGCTTCAGGTTGTCCCTGACTTGAAGATGGGCAGGACTTGCCCCTTTCCACCCAGGAACCTGTTGGCCTCCTGCCGTCAACATGCCATTCATGACACTCAGGCTGTTGGTGCCAAGGGGCACCTTCAGGCTTGCACTGAGATGCCCTCAGCACCCCTCCGCAGTCTCCTTCCTGAGCTTGTTAGCACCCAAAGTCCAGAGGGGCTTGAGGTGGCATGCCAGCACTTTCCTGAGCATGTTTCCACTCAGTGGAGTTGCGACAGTGTCTGGGCTTAGCTACTACTTTGCTCTGTGCTGCAGCAGGCACTGGGTGTGGGGAGAGGCCAAGGAGTTTGAGCAGGTACTTCTGAGCCTGCAGGGCCAAGAGGTGCTTCCTGGGCCCCCAAGAGTGCAGGGATGCCCAGCTCTGGAGCTGTGGCTGGGTGGCTGCAGCTGCACCTATAGAGTGAAGGGCTCCTGGCCCACCAACTTGGTAGGAGGCAGGGTTCCCAACTGTTGCCAGCCCTGACGGGCTCCATGGAATGCAGAGTTCCAGCTGTGCTTTTCTCATCCTGGCAGCAGCCACTCCCAATGGGTGGCCACCACCATCAATAGGAATCCTAAATGTTATACTATTAAAGTCTTCAGATATTTAATTCTAATTTACATTTGCTATAGAATGTATTCTGCTTTGATCTGAGCAATGTGAAAGTCTCTAGAAGATGGCCGAATAGGAACAGCTTCAGTCTCCATCTCCCAGCGCGAGCGACACAGAAGACCGGTGATTTCTGCATTTTCAACTGAGGTACTGGGGTCATCTCACTCGGGAGTACCGGACAATCCGTGAGGGTCAGCTGCTGCAGCCTGACCAGCGAGAGCTGAAGCAGGGCGAGGCATCGCCTCACCTGGGGAGCGCGAGGGGGAAGGGAGTCCCTTTTCCTAGCCAGGGGAACTGAGACACACAACACCTGGAAAATCGGCTAACTCCCACCCCAATACTGCGCTGTAACACCGGCACACTGGAGATTATATCCCACACCTGGCCGGGAGGGTCCCACGCCCATGGAGCCTCCCTCCTTGCTAACACAGCAGTCTGTGGCAATCTAACCGCAAGGCAGCAGCGAGGCTGGGGGAGGGGCGCCCGCCATCACTGAGGCTTAAGTAGGTAAATAAAGCCGCTGGGAAGCTGGAACTGGGTGGAGCTCACAGCAGCTCAAGGAAACCTGCCTGTCTCTGTAGACTCTGCCTCTGGGGACAGGGCTCAGCTAAAGGAGCAGAAGCCTGTGAAACGCGAACAACTCTGTCTGACAGCTTTGCAGAGAGCAGTGGATCTCCCAACACGGAGGTTGAGATCTGAGAAGGGGCAGTCTGCCTGCTCAAGTGGGTCCCTGACCCCTGAGTAGCCTAACTGGGAGACATCCCCCACTAGGGGCAGTCTGACACCCCACACCTCACAGGGTGGAGTACACCCCTGAGAGGAAGCTTCCAAAGCAAGAATCAGACAGGTGCACTCGCTGTTCAGCAATATTCCATCTTCTGCAACCTCTGCTGCTGATACCCAGGCAAACAGGGTCTGGAGTGGACCTCAAGCAATCTCCAACAGACCTATAGCTGAGGGTCCTGACTGTCAGAAGGAAAACTATCAAACAGGAAGGACACCTATACCAAAACCCCATCAGTACGTCACCATCATCAAAGACCAGAGACAGATAGAACCACAGAGATGGGGAAAAAGCAGGGCAGAAAAGCTGGAAATTCAAAAAATAAGAGCGCATCTCCTCCTGCAAAGGAGCACAGCCCATCGCCAGCAACGGATCAAAGCTGGTCAGAGAATGATTCTGACGAGATGAGAGAAGAAGGCTTCAGTCCATCAAACCTCTCAGAGCTAAAGGAGGAATTACGTACCCAGCGCAAAGAAACTAAATATCTTGAAAAAAGAGTGGAAGAATTGACAGCTAGACTAATTAATGCAGAGAAGGTCATAAACGAAATGACAGAGATGAAAACCATGACACGAGAAATACGTGACAAATGCACAAGCTTCAGTAACCGACTCGATCAACTGGAAGAAAGAGTATCAGCGATGGAGGATCAAATGAATGAAATGACGCGAGAAGAGAAACCAAAAGAAAAAAGAAGAAAAAGAAATGAACAAAGCCTGCAAGAAGTATGGGATTATGTAAAAAGACCAAATCTACGTCTGATTGGGGTGCCTGAAAGTGAGGGGGAAAATGGAACCAAATTGGAAAACACTCTACAGGATATCATCCAGGAGAACTTCCCCAACCTAGCAGGGCAGGCCAACATTCAAATTCAGGAAATACAGAGAACGCCACAAAGATACTCCTCCAGAAGAGCAACTCCAAGACACATAATTGCCAGATTCACCAAAGTTGAAATGAAGGAAAAAATCTTAAGGGCAGCCAGAGAGAAAGGTCAAGTTACCCACAAAGGGAAGCCCATCAGACTGACAGCAGATCTCTTGGCAGAAACTCTACAAGCCAGAAGAGAGTGGGGGCCAATATTCAAAGTTCTTAAAGAAAAGAATTTTCAACCCAGAATTTCATATCCAGCCAAACTAAGTTTCATAAGTGAAGGAGAAATAAAATTCTTTACAGATAAGCAAATGCTTAGTGATTTTGTCACCACCAGGCCTGCCTTACAAGAGACCCTGAAGGAAGCCCTAAACATGGAAAGGAACAACCAGTACCAGCCATTGCAAAAACATGCCAAAATGTAAAGACCATCGAGGCTAGGAAGAAACTGCATCAACTAATGAGCAAAATAACCAGTTAATATCATAATGGCAGGATCAAGTTCACACATAACAATATTAACCTTAAATGTAAATGGACTAAATGCTCCAATTAAAAGACACAGACTGGCAAACTGGATAAAGAGTCAAGACCCATCAGTCTGCTGTCTTCAGGAGACCCATCTCACATGCAGAGACATACATAGGCTCAAAATAAAGGGATGGAGGAAGATCTACCAAGCAAATGGAGAATAAAAAAAAGCAGGGGTTGCAATCCTAGTCTCTGATAAAACAGACTTTAAACCATCAAAGATCAAAAGAGACAAAGAAGGCCATTACATAATGGTAAAGGGATCAATCCAACAGGAAGAGCTAACTATCCTAAATATATATGCACCTAATACAGGAGCACCCAGATTCATAAAGCAAGTCCTTAGAGACTTACAAAGAGACTTAGACTCCCATACAATAATAATGGGAGACTTCAACACTCCACTGTCAACATTAGACAGATCAACGAGACAGAAAGTTAACAAGGATATCCAGGAATTGAACTCATCTCTGCACCAAGTGGACCTAATAGACATCGATAGAACTCTCCACCCCAAGTCAACAGAATATACATTCTTCTCAGCACCACATCACACTTATTCCAAAATTGACCACATAATTGGAAGTAAAGCACTCCTCAGCAAATGTAAAAGAACAGAAATTATAACAAACTGTCTCTCTGACCACAGTGCAATCAAACTAGAACTCAGGACTAAGAAACTCAATCAAAACCGCTCAACTACATGAAAACTGAACAACCTGCTCCTGAATGACTACTGGGTACATAACGAAATGAAGGCAGAAATAAAGATGTTCTTTGAAACCAATGAGAACAAAGATACAACATACCAGAATCTCTGGGACACATTTAAAGCAGTGTGTAGAGGGAAATTTATAGCACTAAGTGCCCACAAGAGAAAGCAGGAAAGATCTAAAATTGACACTCTAACATCACAATTAAACGAACTAGAGAGGCAAGAGCAAACACATTCAAAAGCTAGCAGAAGGCAAGAAATAACTAAGATCAGAGCAGAACTGAAGGAGATAGAGACACAAAAACCCTCCAAAAAATCAATGAATCCAGGAGTTGGTTTTTTGAAAAGATCAACAAAATTGACAGACCGCTAGCAAGGCTAATAAAGAAGAAAAGAGAGAGGAATCAAATAGACGCAATAAAAAATGATAAAGGGGATATCACCACCGACCCCACAGAAATACAAACTACCATCAGAGAATACTATAAACGCCTCTACGCAAATCAACTAGAAAATCTAGAAGAAATGGATAATTTCCTGGACATGTACACTCTTCCAAGACTAAACCAGGAAGAAGTTGAATCCCTGAATAGACCAATAGCAGGCTCTGAAATTGAGGCAACAATTAATAGCCTACCCACCAAAAAAAGCCCAGGACCAGATGGATTCACAGCTGAATTCTACCAGAGGTACAAGGAGGAGCTGGTACCATTCCTTCTGAAACTATTCCAATCAATAGAAAAAGAGGGAATCCTCCCTAACTCATTTTATGAGGCCAACATCATCCTGATACCAAAGCCTGGCAGAGACACAACAAAAAAAGAGAATTTTAGACCAATCTGCCTGATGAACATCGATGCAAAAATCCTCAATAAAATACTGGCAAACCGGATTCAGCAGCACATGCAAAAGCTTATCCACCATGATCAAGTGGGCTTCATCCCTGGGATGCAAGGCTGGTTCAACATTCACAAATCAATAAACGTAATCCAGCATATAAACAGAACCAAAGACAAGAACCACATGATTATCTCAATAGATGCAGAAAAGGCTTTTGACAAAATTCAACAGCCCTTCATGCTAAAAACACTCAACAAATTCGGTATTGATGGAACGTACCTCAAAATAATAAGAGCTATTTATGACAAACCCACAGCTAATATCATACTGAATGGGCAAAAACTGGAAAAATTCCCTTTGAAAACTGGCACAAGACAGGGATGCCCTCTCTCACCACTCCTATTCAACATAGTGTTGGAAGTTCTGGCTAGGGCAATCAGGCAAGAGAAAGAAATCAAGGGTATTCAGTTGGGAAAAGAAGAAGTCAAATTGTCCCTGTTTGCAGATGACATGATTGTATATTTAGAAAACCCCATCGTCTCAGCCCAAAATCTTCTTAAGCTGATAAGCAATTTCAGCAAAGTCTCAGGATACAAAATTAATGTGCAAAAATCACAAGCATTCTTATACACCAGTAACAGACAAGCAGAGAGCCAAATCAGGAATGAACTTCCATTCACAATTGCTTCAAAGAGAATAAAATACCTAGGAATCCAACTTACAAGGGATGTAAAGGACCTCTTCAAGGAGAACTACAAACCACTGCTCAGTGAAATCAAAGAGGACACAAACAAATGGAAGAACATACCATGCTCATGGATAGGAAGAATCAATATCGTGAAAATGGCTATACTGCCCAAGGTTATTTATAGATTCAATGCCATCCCCATCAAGCTACCAATGAGTTTCTTCACAGAATTGGAAAAAACGGCTTTAAAGTTCATATGGAATCAAAAAAGAGCCCGCATTGCCAAGACAATCCTAAGTCAAAAGGACAAAGCCAGAGGCGTCACGCTACCTGACTTCAAACTATACTACAAGGCTACAGTAACCAAAACAGCATGGTACTGGTACCAAAACAGAGATATAGACCAATGGAACAGAACGGAGCCCTCAGAAATAATGCCACACATCTACAACCATCTGATCTTTGACAAACCTGACAAAAACAAGAAATGGGGAAAGGATTCCCTATTTAATAAATGGTGCTGGGAAAATTGGCTAGCCATAAGTAGAAAGCTGAAACTGGATCCTTTCCTTACTCCTTATACGAAGATTAATTCAAGATGGATTAGAGACTTAAATGTTAGACCTAATACCATAAAAACCCTAGAAAAAAATCTAGGTAGTACCATTCAGGACATAGGCATGGGCAAGGACTTCATGTCTAAAACACCAAAAGCAACGGCAACAAAAGCCAAAATTGACAAATGGGATCTAATTAAACTAAAGAGCTTCTGCACAGCAAAAGAAACTACCATCAGAGTGAACAGGCAACCTACAGAATGGGAGAAAAGTTTTGCAATCTACTCATCTGACAAAGGGCTAATTTCCAGAATCTACAAAGAACTCAAACAAATATACAAGAAAAAAAACAAACAACCCCATCCAAAAGTGGGCAAAGGATATGAACAGACATTTCTCAAAAGAAGACATTCATACAGCCAACAGACACATGAAAAAATGCTCATCATCACTCGCCATCAGAGAAATGCAAATCAAAACCACAATGAGATACCATCTCACACCAGTTAGAATGGCAATCATTAAAAAATCAGGAAACAACAGGTGTTGGAGAGGATGTGGAGAAATAGGAACACTTTTACACTGTTGGTGGGATTGTAAACTAGTTCAACCATTATGGAAAACAGTATGGCGATTCCTCAAGGATCTAGAACTAGATGTACCATATGACCCAGCCATCCCACTACTGGGTATATACCCAAAGGATTATAAATTATGCTACTACAAAGACACATGCACACGTATGTTTATTGCGGCACTATTCACAGTAGCAAAGACTTGGAATCAACCCAAATGTCCATCAGTGACAGACTGGATTAAGAAAATGTGGCACACATACACCTTGGAATACTATGCAGCCATAAAAAAGGATGAGTTTGCGTCCTTTGTAGGGACATGGATGCAGCTGGAAACCATCATTCTTAGCAAAGTATCACAAGAAGAGAAAACCAAACACCGCATGTTCTCACTCATAGGTGGGAACTGAACAATGAGCTCACTTGGACTCGGGAAGGGGAACATCACACAATGGGGCCTATCATGGGGAGGGGGGAGGGGGGAGGGATTGCATTGGGAGTTATACCTGATATAAATGACGAATTGATGGGTGCTGACGAGTTGATGGGTGCAGCACACCAACATGGCACATGTATACATATGTAACAAACCTGCACGTTATGCACATGTACCCTAGAACTTAAAGTATAATAAAAAAAAAAAAAAAAAAAAGAAAGTCTCTGACGATAAGTTAGTTATACAATTGGAGAGAGGACTGAATGGAGCAGGAATGTTTTTAAGTAAGTCTGGTTCAGTAGTGAAGACAAACCTCAATTTATGAACAGGCAGAATTCCAAATTCCCTTTTGTAAATTGGCTAGTTAGCAGTTGCAATAGTTTACTCCATAGAAACCTCATTTTGAATAGGTTGATGTGCCCAGGATATCTTGAAAAAAAGCCAGTTCTCTATAAAATATGACAAATTAGACACAAAAACAAGTTTGATCATGTGTAGCTTTTTTTTTTTTTTTTTTTTTTTTTTAGCACAACTCATGCCTTGCAACACTTCAGGACACCAGGTATAGAGCCGACTTAGGTGGATTTCTATGAGCTGGAAGAAATCCCTCTTCCCACCTCTTAAAAAGGCTGTGGCGACTGTAGCATGCAGATTCAGGTTTTAAAAATTCTTGATGTGTGAGAAAGGACTAGGACATATTAGTTGTGGCAGAGAGGTCCCTAGGCATTCCGACTGTGAAGAGAAAGGGGAATTCTCTCAGTGCTTATATGCAGTTGATTCCCAGCTATAGTTTTGTAAAGTATATCTGTAAATCAGGAGTTTCAGACTGAATTGTATATATCAAATAGGTGAATTTAAATTTCTGCTATCTCTTCAATAAAGACAAACATCATGACAATGTAATTACAAGGTTTTGTATTCTGAGATAAAGTATAAATGAAAAAGAGATACATACTACAAATACCCTCAGACATCATTTTCTTCATGCATTCACATGCACATTTAGTAAGTCTTTATTTTTATTTATTTATTTATTTTTTTGAGATGGAGTCTTGCTCTGTCACCCAGGCTGGAGTGCAGTGGCATGATCTTGGTTCACTCCAACCTCCGCCTCACAGGTTCAAGTGATTCTTCTGCCTCAGCCTCCTGAGGAGCTGGGACAACAGGCATTGGCCACCACGCCCACCTAATTTTTGTATTTTTTAGTAAAGAAGGGGTTTCACCATATGGGCCAGGCTGATCTCAAACTCCTGACCTCATGATCCACCCGTCTTGGCCTCCTGAAGTATTGGGATTACAGGCATGAGCCAACACATCTGACCAGTAAGTCCTTATTAAGTACCTCCCATACTTTTCATACATTCAGCAAAGTGCCAAGCCCTGGAGATACAAAAGTAAGTAAACTTGGCAACTCATAGTCTATAATAGACAGAATAATTAGTTAAAAAATAATTAACAATGTATTATTTGGACCAAAGAATTCTTCTAAGAAGCTCTTTTTTTCTCCATAGCAATTGTTATTCCAAAATATAAAGTATATATTAACTTCTTATTTATTTGTCTTCTCACTTGAAAATGAGTCCCTTGGGGGCAGGGGAAAAATGAACTGTCCTTCTCACACATTTACAAGGAAAAGTATGAAGAATGAGTGCTTAACAGCGCAAAGTTAGGAATAAAAAGAAAAAAAGTCTATCTCACATGCTGTCACATGCTTTATCTCACAGAGTCATTGTAGAAGAGTGATTATAATAACAATAATAATAATAATGTCAAATAATAGCAAATATTGCCATAGGGCTGACTATGTCCCCTGCACTGCTATTGATCTTGTTGGGTACATTTACACATACAATCTTTACGTGCTTGTGTATTGGTGCTATTAAAATCCTATTTTACAGGAAGATGACACTGAAGTAAGGCAGATATTATGCAACTTGCCAAAGGTCATGTGGCTGGTAGGGGCAGGAGCCAGGATTTGAACCCAGATAGTCTGGTAGGAGATTAGGCCGAAAAGGTCAGACAGAAACCAAATCAAAAAGGGCATAAATTTCATGCTAAGGAATCTGTCTTTGGCTTGGAGATAATGGGGCACCACTGATGGGGGATTTTTGCAAGGGATCTGCATAATCTGATTTGTATGTTAGAAAGAGTGTCCTGGAGAAGTGAAGGATGGACTTGAGAGAGAAGAGGAATGGAAACGAGGAGGAAACGAGGCGGTTCGAGGAAACGAGGAGGAACGAGGCGGTTCACGGAAGAAATACTGAGTCTAAATTAGGACTGTGGTGAAGGAGGAGAGAGTAAAAGAAAGAGTTCAAATTATTGAAAAGACATAAGCCACAGGAAGATGAAATATTCTACCAAATTACACTCCTAGTAGCCAAGTTTGAGTCTGTACATTACACTGCCACCTTACCCACATTGAATGATTAGCATTGTTTCTGATTCCAGTTATTGACTTGTTGGAGATATTAATTTTTTCGTATTTAGAGATTATTTATATGTAGGCAAATTTTTCTTTGCCTATTTTTTCTATCATTTTCATCTTAATATTTAAAATTTCTGAATATTTTATGTGGTCCTACACATGACTCTGGTAGAGGCACTCTAATCTCATTTCCTGTCCCTTAGCTCTATGGGAAAAATGAACCTGACCAGCACTTGACTCCCTCCTAAAAGGCGATGGAAATTTCGGCAGTATCTTAATTAAAATGATAAGTTTTGCTAATAAAGATAAAAATTTATCTGTGATATGCTTAGTTTAATGTTCCCATTGAATGCTCAAGTGGATTGAACTATGCCAAGAGAATGCAGGATTGGAAGTAACTATTTAAGAATTGCTGGTGATGGTTAAAACCATGGACATAGACAAGATCACCAAGGAAAAATATACAGAGTTAGAATGGAAAAGTAAATAGCCTTATTTAGATACCCTGGAGATGCCCATTTACAGCTTTAGAGGGTGAGATCCACAAGAGGGTGACAGTAAGGTGAGAGTAAGAGAAGACCCAGCAAGGTATACCAGAATTAATGGTTAGACAGATGTGGTGGGGGTGGAAATGGAAACAAACACAAATGTTTATGCTGAAAAAAATGAATTTTCCAGACCAAGAGAGTAGTGGAGAGACACTGAGGACAGAATAAGAGGAAGAATAAATACAACCTTTGTATTTATCCATTAGGTAGCCTTTGGTGAATTTAGCCAGAGATTTCATGGATTATTAAGGATGAGACTGGATTTCCTTTATGTTGAGAAGTGAGCAAAATACCAAGAGCTGAAGTCCTCAAGCATACAATATTTTTTGAAAAACTTTGCTGTTAATGAAAGGAGGCAAGAAGAAAGGTCAGGATAGTTAATAGAAAGAGATGTAGGGTCAAGAATGGGCTAGATTTTTAGAATGAAGAAAATTCAAGTATTTTCATTGTGGGAAGAGGGAGAGTAAGCATGAGTGGCTCTTTGCAAATATAGGAGATGAAGCAAATTTGGAAGAGATGTAAGAGAATGAGATCCAAAGAATAGATAGAACAACTATGCTTGGATAGAATAAAACATATGCAGAAAGGTGAACCTGTTTTTGAGTTCAAAGCAATTGAGCAAATATGTATTAAGAGGCTAAGTGTGAGCCCACTGTTTTCAGCTGCATAGACACAAAGATTATTAATCCCCATTTATGCGCCTAAGAAGCTAATAGTCCAGTGGAGAGGTTGGTGATTGGGGTATGGGAAGGACAATGGGGATGCTCCTGATGAAAGTGATATATTTTCTATAAAGTGGGCAGTAAAGTCATCTCCCTTGAAAGTGAGGGCAACTGAGATTGGGAAAGACTTGAGAATGTAAGAAAGATTCAGAAATTCTGGTGATAGTAAGGAGTAAAGAAATGGATCAGGTGCAAGTAACAGGATTACCAAGGGTCTAAAAACCCAGAAGAGGTTCAAAACTGTTTACTTGAAATGTCACCAATCTTTAAGCCTCTGTGATTTCTGCCAACACTGTCCTGGAGGAAGTGTGTGTGCTTTAATCTGGGTTTACAAATGAGCATTTGCAATGTGGAATGGGTATAATAGAAAAGAAAAAGGGAAAAAGGGACCTTATTAAGAGACAGTTGAAGTGATAAAACATGTATTCCAGGCTGAACAGGGAAAGAAGTGATACAGGAGCCTGACAGTAGTGGATAAAGGAGAAAATATAGACAGGAGCTCTTGATAGATTGGAAGGGCAGGTGCCACTGGTAGCAAAGATAGAAACAGAGAATCATATTAGGAATATAGAAAATAGGGTTAAGGATCAAGGATTGGGTAGCTCAAGTAAAGTAGAAATAAAGGCTATTATAAGAAATAAAAAGGAAAATGAAAATAACTCATATTTATTGTGTATCTGTTTTGTTTTCGCCACTGAAGAGGACGAGCTTAAGATACTGAAATCTAGGAACGTGGCTAAATTATTCATTTTGATGCCAAAGTCACCCAGGACAATGGCAGGATTTTGAGAGAAAGGGAAAGACTGTAACATATGCCAAGTGTTGTGATGAGTAACCGAGAATGAGCTGGCCCTCTTCATAGCAGCAGCAAATTGTGTGTATGACAAGGGACACAATACAAATAATAAGACTTGAAGGAAGAGGAGCTTTTGCAAGGGGCTGAAAAACTTCAATTATCTAGAATTAACATTGGACTTCAAGAACTCTAAATGAGCCTTCTTTCCCTGCAGTATACAACCCAAAGGAAAATCAGTTCGTTTTTTTGGGAGGCTTTTTAAAAATTATTATACTTTAACTTCTGGGGTACATGTGCAGAACGTGCAGGTTTGTTACATAGGTATACATGTGTCATGGTGGTTTGCTGCACCCGTCAACCCATCATCCACATTAGGAAAATCAGTTTTTACTTCAGAACACTTCAGCAGAAGTGGTATCATTGAGGTAAGAAATGTGTGTCACCTAAGGCCAGATGGTAAAGAAAGAGTTAAGAGTAGATGAATAAATTAGCTATTGCTGAATAACAGTGGATTTCAAAATTCTAAAAGTATACATTAGTAAGGATTTATTTAATATATGTGCCTCTGGTGGATGGGGTTGGCTTATATATGCTGGACTTGGCTCAGCAACTTATATATAGGACATCCTTGTACCATATGTATATTATCCTCCCCCTTAGACAGAGATTGATAGACCTATGGTACAAGGCACATATGTTACAAGTATGCTGTTCTCAGAGCAATGCCAGAGGTGCAAGGGAACAGTAGCCCAGTGGAAAAAGTATATGTTGTGCTTCTGCCACTTTATATATGACCACTAAGATCTCATTGTCCAAAGCAAGTCAGACAGACAAGTCCAATATCAATAGAGTGAAGAAGTATGCCACTCCCACAGGAGTAAAATAAATAAATGAATAATCAGATATACTGTAGAAGGGGAGTTTGATTATGGTCAATTGTAGAGGGTGCAAGTAAAATTAGGAACATAAAGGAGGTTCAGAGGTAAAAAGAGAATACACAAAGAAGATGTTCTAATCAGAATTGACGGAAGGATTCAGAGGTGCACAAGTTTGTCAATGCAATGTGCCCAATGTGGCGTGTAGAGGAGAGGAATACTTGGAGTTAACTGGGCTGACGGTTCCCATTGGAATTCTGGTGAAAAAATTTTTTAGAGAGTTGTTTTTAGGCAATTTGCTCCCCCAGGATGAAAGGATATTTCCCAAATTTCCAAATATTAACTGATAATGAGGCATCAAAAATGTCAACACAATGTAAAAGTAATCTGTACTCCTTCAAGATTTTAGTCATGCTGTACTTCTCTTCTTAAGTGTTTCTAGATTATTTAATAGATTCTTGTTGTCTTAATTTATGCTGATGGCTGAGGTACAAACTGAGGTGGAAGGTTGGATCTGCCATACAATAATTTCATGGATTATTTGGTATGCATGTCAATTCTAATTATGGTTTCAACTGCCTCCAAGAAAAGGCATATCTTACTTTAATGCACTTCACTTTATTGCACTTTGCAGTTTTTTAATAAATTGAAGGATTGTGACCACCCTGTGATGAACATGTCTGTCCGTGCCACTTTTCCAACAGCATGTGCTTACTTTATGTCTCTGTGTCACATTTTGGTAATATCACAATATTGAAAACTTTTTCATTATTTTTATATCCCTTATGTTCATCTATGATCAGTGATCTATGATGTTACTATTGTAATTGTTTAAATGTACCCCAAACCACATCATAAAAGTTGACAAACTTAATTGATAAATGTTCTGTATGTTCTAACTGTTCAACTGACCAGCCATTCCCCACCTCTTTCTTTCCCCTCATGCCTTCCTATTCCCTGAAGTATGCTAATATTAAAGTAAGGCCAATTAATAACCCTACAATGACTTCTAAGTGTTCACATGAAAGGAAGAGTTGCATGTCTCTCACTGTAATTCAAAACCTAGAAATGATTAAGCTTAGTGAGAAAGGCATGCTGAAAGCCAAGACAGGCTGAAAGTCACATCTCTTACAACAGTTAGCCAAGTTGTGAAAGCAAAGAGAAAGTTATTGAAGGAAATTCACAGTGTTACTCTAGGGAACACACAAATGATAAGAAAGCGAAACAGCCTTAATGCTGATATGGAGAAAGTTTTAGTCATCTGGGGAGAAGATCAAACCAGCCACAACATTCCCTCAGGCTCAAACCTAATCAAGAACAAAGTCTTACCTCTCTTCAATTCTGTGAAGGCTGAGAGAGGTGAGGAAACTTGCAGAAAAATATTTGAAGCTAGCAGAAGTTGGTTCATGAGGTTTAAGGAAAGAATCTCTCTCTATAATGTGAAAGTACAAGGTGAAGCAACAAATTCTGATGTAGAAGCTGCAGCAAATTATCCAGAAGATCTAGTTAAGATCATTGATGAAGGTACATGAAACAACAGTTTTTAAATGGAGATTAAACAGCCTTATATTGGAAGAATATGCCATCTAGAAGTTTCATAGCAAGAGAGGAGAAGTCAAGGCTTGGCTTTAAAACTTCAGAGGACAGGCTGACTCTCTTGTTAGGGTCTTAAAGCTAGTGGCTTTAAGTTGAAGCCAGTGCTCATTTTCCACTCTGAAAGTATTAGGGACCTTAAGAACTATGCTGTATTTACTCAGCCTGTTCTCTATAAAGTTTGAACAACAAAGCCTGAATGATAGCATATCTGTTTACAACATGACATACTGAATATTTTAAACCTATTGTTGAGACTTACTGCTCAGAAAAAGAGACCTTTCAAAATATCGCTGCTCATTGACAATGCACCTAAGAGCTCTGCTGGAGATGTATAAGGAGATTAATGTTGTTTATATGCCTGCTAATACAACATTCATCCTGGGGTCCATGGATCAAGGAGTAATTTTGACTGTTACATCTTATTATTTAAGAAATACATTTCAGGCTGGGAACAGTGTGGCTCATGTGTGTAATCCCAGCACTTCAGGAGGCTGAGTCAGAAGGATCACTTGAAGAAGTTTGAGACCAGCCTGGGCAACAAACTAAGTTTGTTTCTACAAAATATAAAAAATAGTAGCCAGCTGTAGTAGTGCATGCTTGTAGTACCAGTGATTTGGGATACTGAGGTGGGAGGAATGCTCAAGAGTGCCAGGCAGCTGTGATGGTGACACTGCACACAGAGGGAGACCTTATCTCTGAAAAAAATCACTTTATAAGTTTAACTGCCATAGATAGTGATTTCTTTGATGAATATGAGAAAAGTAAGTTGAAGAAAACCTCTGGAAAAGATTCACTACTCCAGATGCCATTTACAACATTCATAATTCATGAGAGGAGGCCAAAATATCAACATTAACGTGAGAGTTTGGAAAAAGTTGACTGCAACCCTCAGGGTTGACTTTGAAGACCTCAAGGCTTCAGTGGAGGAAGTCACTGCAGATATAGTAGAAATGGCAAGAGAACTAGAATTTAAAGTGGAACCTGAAGATGTGACTGAATTGCTGCAATCCCAGGATCAAATTTTAATGGATAAAGAGTTGCTTCTTATAGATAAGCAAAGAAAGTGGTTTATTGAGATGGAACCTTCTCCTGGTGAAGATGCTGTGAACATTATTTAAATCACAACAAAGAATTTAAAATATTACATAAACGTAGTTGACAAAGCAGCAGCAAGATTTGGGAGGATTGATGCTAAATATTGAAAGAAGTTCTACTGTTGGCAAAATGCTATCAAACATCATTGCATACTTCAGAGAAATCTTACATGAAAGGAAAAGCCAATTGATAGGGAAAACATCATTGTCTTATTTTTAAAAATTGCCATAGTCACCCCAGCTTTCATCAGCCACCACGCCGAAAAGTCAGCCATCAACGTTGAAACAAAACCCTCCACCAGTGAAGAGATTATGACTTGCTCAAGCCTCAGATAATTGTTAGCATCTTTTAATAATAAATTATTTTTGGTTCTGGTATTACATTGTTTTTATAGAATAATGCTATTGCATACTTTGTACACTACAGAATAGTCTACAAACATAACTTTCATGTGCACTTTGAAACCAAAAACTTCATGCAACTCGCTTTATTGCAATATGTGCTTTATTGTGGTCTGGAACCAAACCCCCAATATCTCCAAGGTATTCCTGCACTGATTTGGGAATTAAATAAGGTCTTCTACTTAGCTACCTGACTGCTTACAAAATTAAAAAAATAAAAAGCATCTTTGCAACATTTTGTTTGATAATTCTTGCAATGATTTGAAAGGAATTTTAACAAAATTGTGGATTTTTTTAAAAAATTAAGGTGAACCGATAGTAACTATCTGAGAACCTCTGGCTCACCAAATTTGCAGCTCTACAACTGCAAAACATTCTTCACTGTGAAAGTCCTCCAGAGAGATTATCATATTTCTCTTCTCCCCTTTCCAAATACATATATATTTAGTATGTTAACTATCTTTAAATATAGTCTATTTGCTATATCAATATTAAAATCTTTGAAATACCAAGATGGTATGAAACAAATTTGAATCAAAATAAATTTTACATTTGCTGTCTGTTCTGTGCAGTAGTGTTTAGGCTTGTAGCTTTGATAGAGGGAGAACTGTGAGCATGTGTCACCTGTGTATTGTAATTACAAAATGCCAGAAGGAGAGTCTTAAATTTTTCAAGGGGCCTTAATGACTCCCAAGACATTGGGTTGTAGCATGGATCTTGTTGAGAGAATATAAACTCTGTGTGACAGGAAAATAATCATCTAGCTAGAATGTAGAGAAGTGAAAAATACTTAACATTCACTCTTAATTGTTTGAATGGTCAGTAAGGAATTTAATTTTATAAAAGGTATTTTTAAAAATCATTCAACCTGAAAAAATCATAGTGAAAGGATGGAAGGCGGGATGGAGATACAGAAATATATTATTTAAGTTATATTTATAAAGACCACAGACCTTTTCATTCTCTCTCTCTGAGCAAAAAGGCTTAGAAATGATGTCCCAAAGGCATATAAGCTGGAACAAATTAAGCCATGAATGACAATAAAAACATAATAGAAAAATATAATTGCATTATTTAAATTACTCAGGAAAATAATGCTAAAAACTTCTTAATAAGGTCACCATGAAGCATAATGACAATGTGTGAAATGTTAATCCTATGTGATTTTTGAAACAAATTTTCTGATATGAAAGTAATGCAAATACTGTTCAAATTTTGGGAAAGGTATAAAAAAAGAAGATGTTCAAATTTTGGGAAAGGTATAAAAAAAGAAGATGAAAATAAGAGTTAAATCCAAAAATAAAAAGTTAAAAATTCTATATAGTTTCCCAGTATTTTCTTTTTAATTATTGTTTACTGACTATAAAAGCAACGAGTTCCTTACAGGAATACAATATAGTCTAAAATAAGCCCTATCTATAATTCATCTGGCAGATAACAACTGTTAGCATTTTGAGATATATATGAATTTGCAATAATTTAAGCATACATTTTTATCCAAAAATTACAACATGTACTATTTTACTCACTTGCAGGTTTAATAACAATACATTTTGAACATTTTGCATGTTATTAAATATTCTTATTATTCCCCATTTTAATGATTGCATAGATCTCCATTACATTTCAGACATAATGTGTTGATAAAATGTACTTTTAATGAAAAGTAGTGGGATGAAGATGAGGGAGCATGCACATTAATATTTTTCTAGGGTAAAGTCTGGGTTCATTAAAGATTTTCATAGATATTTTCAATAATTTTTCATTACAATTTTACCAGATTTTCCTCTTGTCTACAGCTCATGGTTGGGTCTCTTTCTCTGCAACGACAGCATTGCCAAATCTTTGCAAACTATAATATCTTTGCCAAACAGATAGAAAATTAGAGCTTATTTCTTAAAACTCATTTTTTCTCTCTTTCTTTCTTTCTTTCTTTTTACTGATAGGTGATAGATGCACATATTTTAAGGGTATATGTGAGTTATATCTTGATATATTCATATAATGTGTAATAACCAAATCAGAATAATTGAAATGTCCATCACCTGAAACAGTTATCTATTCTTTATCCTGTGAACATTCAAATAATTCTCTATCAGTTATTTTGAAATGCACAATAATCATTTTTGCTATAGTCACTGTACTGATTTATCAAACACTACATCTTGTTTCTTCTATCTAACTGTATCTTTGTATTCATTAATCAATCAATCTTCATTCCCCTCTCACTACTCTTCCCCTTCCTCTGGTAATCACTGATTTACTCTCTATCTTCATAAAATCCACTTTCATAGTGATACTGGAGGAGGGCAGGGAAGTGCTGGGTCCCTGGCTAGGGCTCCACTCCTGGACCTGTGCCAGCGGACCTAGGTAAGGACAGGCATTTCTGTTTTCCTGTCCAAATGTTGCATTTCCCAAGACCAACCTGGTCCGCCACACCCCCATCTTGTGCCTATAAAAACCTATAGACCCTAGCGGGCATGTACATAAGTGGCTGGACGTCAGGAGGAATACACCAGCGGAAGAACACACAAGCGACTGGACATTGAGAGGATGTCCAGAGGAGCACCTCGGCAGAAGAGCACCTCTGCAGAAGAGCACACTGACTGGCACCAGCAGGCGGTCAGGCCACCGACCGGTGGAATTACATGGAGTTTGGCTGGGGCCGTCAGAGGAGAGCCCGGGTCCCTGAGCGGCCTGACTCCAGGGAAAAACCACCTTCCCATTCCATCTCCCTTCTTGCTCCCCCATTTGCTGAGCGCTACCTCCACTCATGAAAACCTTGCATTCATTCTCCAAGCCCACGTGTGATCCAATTCTTCCCATACACCAAAGCAAGAACCCCGAGATACAGAAAACCCTCTGTTTTTGAGATAAGAAATGGGTCTAATTGAGCTGATTAACACAAGCCGCCTATGGATGGCAAAACTACAAGAGTAGCCTGTAACATAGTCCCACAGTCCCACAGCTGCATCCATGTCCCTACAAAGGACATCAACTCATCCTTTTCTATGGCTGCATAGTATTCCATGGTGTATATGTGCCACATTTTCTTAATCCAGTCTGTCACTGATGGACATTTGGGTTGGTTCCAAGTCTTTGCTATTGTGAATAGCACCACAATAAACATACGTGTGCAATGTGTCTTTATAGCAGCATGATTTATAATCCTTTGGGTATATACCTAGTAATGGGATGGCTGGGTCAAATGGTATTTCTAGTTCTAGATCCTTGAGGAATCGCCACACTGTTTTCCACAATGGTTGAACTAGTTTACAGTCCCACCAACAGTGTAAAAGTGTTCCTATTTCTCCACATCCTCTCTAGCACCTGTTGTTTCCTGACTTTTTAATGATTGCCATTCTAACTGGTGTGAGATGGTTTTGATTTGCATTTCTCTGATGGCAAGTGATGATGAGCATTTTTTCATGTATCTGTTTGCTGTATAAATGTCTTCTTTTGAGAAGTGTCTGTTCATATCCTTTGCCCACTTTTTGATGGGGTTGTTTGTTTTTTTTAGATTTCATTCTTGAATCCATTTTGATTCTATTTTTGTATGTGGTGAGAGAAAGGGGTCAAGTCTCATTCTTTTGTGTATAATTACTGGTTTTCCTGACACCATTTATTAAAGAGACTGTCCTTTCCTCAAGGTATATTCTTGGCGACTTTGTTGAAAATGAGTTGGTTGTAAATGCATAGATTTATTTTTGGGTTCTGTATTGTGTTTCACTGAACTATGTTTCTGTTTTTTGGTCAGCACCATGCTGTTTTGATTACTACAGCACTGTATATTTTGAATTCAGGTAGTGTGATGCCTCCAACTTTTCCTTTTGCTTAGGATTGGTAAGCAAAGGACCTGAAAATAATATTTAAAAAATGAACAGGCAAAGTCTTCAGTTCATCCATGACACAGGTGTAGTGTTCCCTTCTCTTATCATGTACTTTGAAGCATCCAGTTTTTTCATATAGTGTAAAAGCTAGAAGAACAAGAGTACGTAAATAGAGAAAACATTCTAAAAATGTACATTTTTAGAATGTTTTCTCTATTTCCACGAAGAATGGCATTGCGTTTTGACAGGATTGCACTAAATCCATAGATCAGTTTGGATAGTATTGATATTTTAACAATATTCTTCCAATCCATGAGCTTGGAACATCATGCCATTTTTGCATCCTTTTCCATTTTTTTATCAGAGTTTTATAATTTTGCTTGTAGAAATCTTAAGCTTCATATGTTTTGTAGCAATTGTCAATAGGATCACATTCTTGATTTATTTTTCAGATTGCTTCCTGTTGGCCTATATAAATGCTACTGATTTTTGTATGTTGATTTTGTATTCTGCAAGTTTACTGAATTCATTTATTAATTCTAATAGTTTTTGGTAAAGTATTCAGGGTTTTCTCAAAATAAGGTCATGTCATCTGCAAACAAAGCAAATTTGACTTTTTCCTTTCCAATCTGAATGCTCTTTCTTTCTCTTGTCAGCTCTGGGTAGAACTGACATTTGCACTAATTCTTACGTAGACATTTGCTATAATTTTCTGATGAGCCATCTGAATCTGCAGTTTTCTTTGTGGTAAGTTTTTTTTAAATTTATAAATTTAATTTTTAAAACCATTTAGGATCCTTCAGATTTTCCATTTTTTCTTATGTCAATTTTGGTAGTTGTATTTTTCTTACAATACTGTAAAAAATTTTTTCTTACAACTATGTAAGTATTATGTTGAACAAAAGTGATACAAGTGAGCATCCTTGTCTTGTTCCAGGTCTCAGAATACAGGCTTACAATTTCCCTATTCAGTATGATATTAGCTGTGGGTTTGTCATATATGGTTTGTATTGTTTTGAGGTATATTCCTTCTATACCCTGTTTGTTGAGCTTTTTTTTTTTTTTATCATGAGGAGATGTTGAATTTTCTTAAATACTTATTCAGAATCTATTAAAATGATAAAATGGTTTTTGTTTTTGCTTCTGTTAATGTGGTATATCACATTTATTGATTTGTGTATGGTGTGCCATCCCGGCATTTCTGGGATGAATCTCATTTGATTATGGTAACTAGTCTTTTTAATGCATTATTGAATTTGGTTTGCTAGTATTTTGCTAAGGTTTTGCATCAATGTTCTTCAAGCATATTGGCCTGTAGTTTTCTTTCTTTGTTGTGTTCTTAATTGGTTTTGGTATCAGAGTAATTCTGGATTCATAGAATGAATTTGGAAGTATTCCTTTCCGTTTTTTTTTTTTTTTTTTTTTTTTTGAAAAGTTTGAGTAGAATGGGTGTCATTTCTTGAGATGTTTTATATAACTCAGCAATGAAGTTATGATATCCTGGGCTGTTTTTATGGAAGATGTTTTATTATGGTTTTAATATCACTACTCTTACTAGTTATTGGTTTGTTCAGGATTTCTATTTGTATATGTTGTTTCTAAATTGTACGTGTCTAGGAATTTATTCATTTTCTCTAAGTTTTCCAATTAGTTGGTGTATAGTTGTTCATAATGGTCTCTAATGATTCTCGGTATTTCCATGGTCTTTGCCTTATGTGTTCTTTTTTATTTTTGGTTTTATTTCTTATGGTCTTTTTTTTTTAATCTGGCAAAAGTTTGATTGATTTTATCTTATTATTGTTATTGTTATTTTTGAGACAGAATCTTGCTCTGTCACCTAGGCTGGAGTAGTGACAAGGCATGATCTTGGCTCATTGTAACCTGCATCTCCAGGGCTCAAGTGATCCTTCTGCCTCAAACATCCAAGTAACTGAGACTACAGGTGTGCGCCACCACACCTGGCAAATTTTTGTGTCTTTTGTAGAGACAAGGTTTCACTATATTGTTCAAGCTGATCTTGAACTCCTGAGCTCAAGTGATCCTCTCACTTTGGCCTCCCAAAGTGCTGAGATTACAGGCATGAGCCACGATGCTCAGCCTTTATCTTTTCAAAAAGCAAACTTTATTTTTGTTGAGATTTTATATTATTTTACTCTCAATTTTATTTATATCTGCTCTGATCTTTGTTATTTCTTTCCCTCTAACTTTGGTTTGGTTTGTTCTTGTTTCACTAGTACCTTGAGGTGAAATTTTAGGTTGTTAATTTGAAGTATTTCTACTTGTTTGAGATAGGCACTTACTGCTATAAACTTCACTCTTAGTACTACTTTGTAATTATATAAATACACATTTTGATATGTTTTATTTCTACTTTCATTTGTTTCAACAAAGTTTAAATTTCCTTCTTAATATCTTCATTGATCCATTGACTGTTCAGGAGCATGTTAATTTCTATGTGTTTATGTAGTTTCTAAGGTTCCTCTTGTTATTGATTTCCAGTTTCATTTCATTGTGGTCAGAAAATATATTTTATATAAGCTTTACTTTTCTGAAAAGTAGTAATCAAGGCTTGAAGTGTGAAACAAGTGTCAATATTTGTTTTGTGGCTTTAAATAAATTTATTTTAAAGAATGTTCATGTGATCATAAGACAAATGTGTATTCTGCCACAGTTGGATAAAATGCTCTGTAAATGTCAGGCCTAGCATTGTCTAGCATGTAGTTTAACTCTGACGTTTCTTACAGATTTCTGTCTGGATTATCTGTCCATCAGTAAGAGTAGGGTTTTGAAGTCTCTAACTATTGTGTTGCAGTCTGTCACTCCCTTTAGATATGTTGATATTTGCCTCATATATTTGAGAGCTCTGGAGCTGAGTGCAGAGATATTTATTATTGTTATATCCTCTTGCTGAATTGAGCCCTTTATCATTATATAGTGACTTTCTTTATGTAGTTTTACAATCTTAGGATTGTAGTCTATTTAACTGATAAAAATACAGCTACGCCTGTTCTCTGGTTTTAGGTTGCATTAAATAGCTGTCTCCACCCCTTCACTTTCAGTCTATGTGTCTTTAGAGGTGAGGCAGCATACACTTGGGTCTCATTTCTTTTTCTGTTTAGCCATTCTATGTGTTTTACTTGGAGAACTGAGTTCATTTACATTCAATATTAATATTGATAAGTACAGAATTACTACTATCATTTTGTTACTTGCTTTCTGGTTGTTTAGTAACTCCTCTTTCTTCATTTCTTCCTTTGTGTTTAAGTGGTATTCTCTGGGAGTATGATTTAATTCATTGCTTTTTTAGTGTATTTATTATAAGTTCTTGTTTTATGGTTATCATGATGCTTGTAAAACTATGTTATAGATATAACAGATTATTTTAAACTGGTGACAACTGTATTAGTCCATTCTCATGCTGCTAATAAAGACATACCTGAGACTGGGTAATTTATTTATGTATTTATTTATTTTTTTATTATACTTTAAGTTCTAGGGTACATGTGCATAGCATGCAGGTTTGTTACATATGTATACTTGTGCCATGTTGGTGTGCTGCACCCATCAACTCAACAGCACCCATCAATTCATCATTTATATCAGGTATAACTCCCCAATGCAATCCCGCCCCCCTCCCCCCTCCCCATGATAGGCCCCGATGTGTGATGTTCCCCTTCCGGAGTCCAAGTGATCTCATTGTTCAGTTCCCACCTATGAGTGAGAACATGCGGTGTTTGGTTTTCTCGTCTTGTGATAGTTTGCTAAGAATGATGGTTTCCAGCTGCATCCGTGTCCCTACAAAGGATGCAAACTCATCCTTTTTTATGGCTGCATAGTATTCCATGGTGTATATGTGCCACATTTTCTTAATCCAGTCTGTCACAGATGGACTTTTGGGTTGATTCCAAGTCTTTGCTATTGTGAATAGTGCCGCAATAAACATACGTGTGCATGTGTCTTTATAGCAGCATGATTTATAATCCTTTGGGTATATACCCAGTAGTGGGATGGCTGGGTCATATGGTACATCTAGTTCTAGATCCTTGAGGAATCGCCATACTGTTTTCCATAATGGTTGAACTAGTTTACAATCCCACCAACAGTGTAAAAGTGTTCCTATTTCTCCACATCCTCTCCAACACCTGTTGTTTCCTGACTTTTGAATGATTGCCATTCTAACTGGTGTGAGATGGTATCTCATTGTGGTTTTGATTTGCATTTCTCTGATGGCGAGTGATGATGAGCATTTTTACATGTGTCTGTTGGCTGTATGAATGTCTTCTTTTCAGAAGTGTCTGTTCATATCCTTTGCCCACTTTTTGATGGGGTTGTTTGTTTTTTTCTTGTATATTTGTTTGAGTTCTTTGTAGATTCTGGATATTAGCCCTTTATCAGACTGGGTAATTTATAAAGAACAAGAGGTTTAATGGACTCACAGTTCCACATAGCTGGGGAGGCCTCACAACCATGGTGGAAGGCAAAAGAGGAGCAAAGGTACGTCTTAAATGGCAGCAGGCAGAGAGCGTGTACAAGCGAACCGTCCTTTATAAAATGCTTATAAAATCAGTTCTTGTGAGACTTATTCACTATCATGAGAACAATATGGGAAAAACCTGCCTCAATGATTCAATTACCTCCCACTGGGTCCCTTCCATGCCACATGGGGATTATGGGAGCTACAATTCAAGATGAGAATTAGGTGAGGATTCAAAGCCTAACCATATTATTCCACACCTGGCCCCTCCCAAATTTCATGTCCTCACAATTCAAAACACAATATATCCTTCCAACAGTCCCCCAAAGTCTTAACTCATCCCAGCATTAACTCAAAACTCCAAATCCAAAGTCTCATCTGAGACAAGGCCAGTCCCTTCCACCTATGAGCCTGTAAAGTCAAAAGCAAGTTAGTTTCTTCCTAAACAGACTGGGGGTACAAGCATTGGGTAAGTACACCCATTCCAAATGGGAGAAATTGGTCAAAACAAAGGGGCCACAGGCCCCATGCAAATCCAAAACCCAGCAGGGCAATCATTAAACCTTAAACCTCCAAAATGATCTCCTTTGACTCCTTGTCTCATATCCAGATCACGCTGATGCAAAGGTAGGCTCCTATGGTCTTGGGCAGCTCTTCCCCTGTGGTTTTGCAGGGTATAGCCCCCTTCCTGGCTGTTTTCAAGGGCTATCATTGAGTGTCTTTGGCTTTTTCAGGTGCATAGTGCAAGCTGTCAGTGGATCTACCATTCTGGAGTCTGGAGGATGGTAGTCGTCTTCTTACAGCTCCACTAGGCAGTGCCCCAGTGGGGACTCCGTGTGTGGGCTCCCATCCCTCAGTTTCCTTCAGCACTGCCCTAGCAGAGGTTCTCCATGAGGACTTTGCCCCTGCAGCACCCCCCTGCCTGGATATCCAGGCATTTCCATACATCCTCTAAAATCTAAGTGCAGGTTCCCAAACCTAAATTCTTGACTTCTGTGTACCCGCAGGCCCAACACCATGTGTAAGCCACCAAGACTTGGGGCTTGTACCCTCTGAAGCAATGGCCTGAAATGTATGTTGGCCTCTTTTAGTCACAGCTAAAGTGACTGGGACACAGGGCACCAAGTCCCAAGGCTGCACACAGAAGAGGAGCCCTAAACTAGGCCCAGGAAACCATTTGTCCCTTCTAGGCCTCCGGAATTGTGATGGGTGGAGTGGCCTTGAAGAGCTCTTACATTCCCTGGAGACATTTTCCCCAAAGTCTTGATGTTTAACATTTGGTTCTTCATTACTTATGCAAATTTCTGCAGCTGGCTTGAATTTCTCCCCAGAAGGTAGTGTTTTCTTTTCTACTGCATCGTGCAAATTTTCCGAACTTTTATGGTCTGCTTCCTCTTGAACACTTTAACACTTAGAAATGTATTTTGCTAGATACCCTATATCATCTCTCTCAAGTTCAAAGTTCCACAGATCTCTAGGTCAGGGGTTAAATGCCACCAGTCTCTTTGCATAGCAAGAGTGACCTTTAGTTCTTATACTAGATTTATGAGTGGATTGCATATTATAATTACAGTGTCAGCCTATTTTGAATTTCTTTGCATACTTACTTTTACCAGTGGGTTTAATACCTTCAAATCTTTTCATTTTTGCACACTAGCATATTTGTCTTTGAGAGTGAAGAATTACCTTTAGCATTTCTTGTAAAATGAGTCTGGTGGTGATGTATTCCCTCTGCTTTTGTTTGTCTGAAAAAGATTTTATTTCTCTTCAATCTTTGAAGTGTTATTTTGTAGGGTCCAAAAGTCTCATTTGGGCAGGGTTTGATTTTGCTTCCAGCACTTTGAATATTTCATCCCACTCCTTCCTGGCCTGTATGGTTGTTAATTGAGAAGCCTGTTGTCAAATGAATTAGATGTTCTTTATATGTTATTTGCTTCTTTCCTCTTGCTGCTTTTAAGATCCTCTCTTTGTTCTTGACTTTGAGAGCTTGATTATCATATGCCTTAGATTAGTCTCATTTGGGTTTAATCTATTTGGTGATCTATGGCTTTCCTGTAGGTTTATAACTTTCTTAAGTTTCAAAAAATTTTCTGCTATTATTTCTTTAAACAAGCTTTCTCCCCTTTGCTCTTACTCTAATCCCACTTGAACAACAATAATTTTTAGATTTGCTCTTTTGAGGTAGTTGTCTATATCTTGTAGGCATTCCTCATTCCTTTCCACGGTTTTCTTTTTTTCCCTCTGACTGTGTATTTTCCAATAGCTTGTCTTTGAGTACACTGATTGTTTGCTTGATCCAGTCTGCTTTTGATATCTTCTAAGAAATTTTTCTGTATAGCAAATGTATTTCTTATTTCCAGAATTTTTGACTATTTTATTTAAACCTCTTTGTTAAATTTCTCTGATAGATTTCTGAGTTGCTTTTCTGTGTAATTTTAGAGATCACTGAGTTTTCTTAAAGTTTCTATTTTGAATTCTTGACGAGAGAGCTTGCCTGTCACCATCTCATTATAGTCTGTCACTGGTTTCTTGCTTTCTCTACTTTGAGAGATCACAGTTCTCTGTTTGTTATTGTTTATTGTGGATATATGTCTATGCCTTCACATGCAGGGATATGTTATTTATTCTATGCAGGTATAAGTTATTTATTCTAGTGTTCTCTATCTTGTTTTTCTTTTTTATTAGTTAAGAGATTTCTTCACAACATACCATTGCAAGGTACCATTGAGTATCTTTTTTTGCTAAGTCACTACCTCCTTTTCAGCACTAGATGGCATTTTATTTTTTATTATTTTATTTATTTATTTATTTATTTATTTATTTATTTATTTATTTATTTTATTATACTTTAAGTTCTAGGGTACATGTGCATAGCATGCAGGTTTGTTACATATGTATACTTGTGCCATGTTGGTGTGCTGCACCCATCAACTCGTCAGCACCCATCAATTCATCATTTATATCAGGTATAACTCCCAATGCAATCCCGCCCCCCTCCCCCCTCCCCATGATAGGCCCCAGTGTGTGATGTTCCCCTTCCCGAGTCCAAGTGATCTCATTGTTCAGTTCCCACCTATGAGTGAGAACATGCGGTGTTTGGTTTTCTGTTCCTGTGATAGTTTGCTAAGAATGATGGTTTCCAGCTGCATCCATGTCCCTACAAAGGACGCAAACTCATCCTGTTTTATGGCTGCATAGTATTCCATGGTGTATATGGGCCACATTTTCTTAATCCAGTCTGTCACAGATGGACATTTGGGTTGATTCCCTCTCCCACCACTCCTATTCAACATAGTGTTGGAAGTTCTGGCTAGGGCAATCAGGCAATAGAAAGAAATAAAGGGTATTTACTTAGGAAAAGAAGAAGTCAAATTGTCCCTGTTTGCAGATGACATGATTGTATATTTAGAAAACCCCATTGTCTCAGCCCAAAATCTCCTTAAGCTGATAAGAAACTTCAGCAAAGTCTCAGGATACAAAATTAATGTGCAAAAATCACAAGCATTCTTATACACCAGTTAACAGACAAACTGAGAGCCAAATCATGAATGAACTTCCATTCACAATTGCTTCAAAGAGAATAAAATACCTAGGAATCCAACTTATAAGGGATGTAAAGGACCTCTTCAAGGAGAATTACAAACCACTGCTCAGTGAAATAAAAGAGGACACAAACAAATGGAAGAACATACCATGCTCGTGGATAGGAAGAATCAATATCGTGAAAATGGCCATACTGCCCAAGGTTATTTATAGATTCAATGCCATCCCCATCAAGCTACCAATGAGTTTCTTCACCGAATTGGAAAAAACTGCTTTAAAGTTCATATGGAACCAAAAAAGAGCCCGTATTGCCAAGACAATCCTAAGTCAAAAGGACAAAGCCGGAGGCGTCACGCTACCTGACTTCAAACTATACTACAAGGCTACAGTAACCAAAACAGCATGGTACTGGTACCAAAACAGAGATATAGACCAATGGAACAGAACGGAGCCCTCAGAAATAATGCCACACATCTACAACCATCTGATCTTTGACAAACCTGACAAAAACAAGAAATGGGGAAAGGATTCCCTATTTAATAAATGGTGCTGGGAAAATTGGCTAGCCATAAGTAGAAAGCTGAAACTGGATCCTTTCCTTACTCCTTATACGAAGATTAATTCAAGATGGATTAGAGACTTAAATGTTAGACCTAATAGCATAAAAACCCTAGAAGAAAACCTAGGTAGTACCATTCAGGACATAGGCATGGGCAAGGACTTCATGTCTAAAACACCAAAAGCAACAGCAGCAAAAGCCAAAATTGACAAATGGGATCTCATTAAACTAAAGAGCTTCTGCACAGCAAAAGAAACTACCATCAGAGTGAACAGGCAACCTACAGAACGGGAGAAAATTTTTGCAATCTACTCATCTGACAAAGGGCTAATATCCAGAATCTACAAAGAACTCAAACAAATATACAAGAAAAAAACAAACAACCCCATCAAAAAGTGGGCAAAGGATATGAACAGACACTTCTGAAAAGAAGACATTCATACAGCCAACAGACACATGAAAAAATGCTCATCATCACTCGCCATCAGAGAAATGCAAATCAAAACCACAATGAGATACCATCTCACACCAGTTAGAATGGCAATCATTCAAAAGTCAGGAAACAACAGGTGTTGGAGAGGATGTGGAGAAATAGGAACACTTTTACACTGTTGGTAGGATTGTAAACTAGTTCAACCATTATGGAAAACAGTATGGCAATTCCTCAAGGATCTAGAACTAGATGTACCATATGACCCAGCCATCCCACTACTGGGTATATACCCAAAGGATTATAAATTATGCTGCTATAAAGACACATGCACACGTATGTTTATTGCAGCACTAGGTGGCATTTTAAATTCAGGTTTGCCTCTACTCCAGTAAATTTCAAAGTGCTGTTCATCCTGAATTGGGGAGGTCCCAAAGGGAATATCCTGACAGTGTGGAGAGGGTAATGAGGGGTTTATGTTCAGGGAACTTGTGGAACATAGTGCCTATAGCATGGTGCTACTAACGGCTACTCTGATTTGGTGGTTTCTTTGGCTGAGATATAGGGCAGAGTTTTCCAGTTTGGAGATGGTAGTCCCATCTCCCCTTTGTCTCCGGCTGTCATCAGGAATTTTTTATCCTTTTAGGCACTTGCAAGGCTTTCTGTCAGTAGGCAGGCCTTTTGCCAGCGAATTCAACATGGTAGGTAAACTGGTTGTCCATCTCTATCTCATTTTTTTTTTAGTATAGTAACTGTGAGTCAGGGGAAAATTTTCTGCACTCTTGGGGCCTAGCAGATTGGGGGAAGGGTGTTGTGGATCCAAAGTTTGATTCTGTTACAGTCTACATTATTTTTTTTAATCTTTCTGTGGCTCCAAAAACTGTCTCATTTTCCTATTTGAGTTCTGGAATATTGCTGGTGATAATCTCAGCACTATATATTTGTTCTTGGTTTTCTGTGGGTGGAGGAGTGAAGTCAACTCACTTCTGCTCTGTCATTTGGTTCTCATTTCTTTAACTTTCAAAAATATTTTTGACATTTAGGTGCTGTATTTTATGTAGATGTAGACTACAGAACTATGTTCAAACTAGGACATTTGTTTTACAGTATACTAATATATTCACTTGTTTAGGTTACATTTTTCAATCAGTTTTCATGTTAAAAATAAGGTTTAATGTAAACAGGCAGAACCCAGGAGTTGGTGGACACAATGCATATTAAAATATTTAGACTCTTCCTTACATGCCCAAATATCTGATTTACAAATTTATGCAAAACCTTTTTGATTTAGATTCAATGCAATTTTCATTTTAATGAAAGAGACTGGGAAGTCTTTTTTTGTTTTGTTTTGTTATATCACTACTTAATACAGCAGAAATAGGCAGCTATATATTGCTATAAAATGTTTCATCCAGTTTGGTATTATAAGAATTAATGATTCCTATAATAATAAAATTCTTCTTAAAATAGTGTTTACATCTCATGTGTAAACATTCTTGCTTAACTCTCCTTTATGTGATTAAAATTTCTTTGTCTTCTAAATACTCTTGACCTACAGATGCCAAATAAGTCTTCTGTTATCAGATATTGGAGTTGTAATTCTTTTTTCTTCATTCATTTCTCTTTTCTCTTAGTTTTAAATAAGTTTTAAATAATCTGTGCCTTTAAACCAAGAATCTAGAAGAACATATCTGAGAATCAACAATCCCAATATTTATTTTTAATAAAGATATTTACCCATATTGTCTCAAATTCCCTTTTTAAAAAGTTACATGAAACAAAAATTCAGTTACCTCATGGTAAGTTATAATGTTAATTAGTGTTTCTAGTTCTTATTATGTTGTTGTGTATTGGAACCTGTTTCCTGCTGTAGACCGTCAAAGAAAAATTTGGAGGACAGAGTTAAACAAAGACTTTACTGAAGATTATTCCAATAGGGGAGAATATCAAGAAGGAAGTTTATCATATGTGATTAGGCCATCTGTATTTGCTAACTGGTGCTCATGGAATTTAGGTTCTTACCTTCCTATAGAGACTGAAAGATAGGGGTTCTTATTTCTATTAGTGATTACATTGTAAAAGGATGCTTTTTCAGCTCCTTGAGAAATGCATTTGTGGTTTGTAATATCGGCAAGAAACTGTGAGAAAACTTATATCTCAAAGGGGCAAATAAAGTATTTGTGATGTTTTCTGTATAAAATGCTCTAAGAAAAAAGAGTTTGGGGATCCATAGTCAGGAAGAAACCTGACTTATGTTCTGCCAAGCTGTTGTGGGAAGTTAAAGTCATGTTGGTTAAAACTCACTTGGAAAAAAAAATTACTCTCCACCCCACTCGTCCCACCTTTCAAAATTATTAGAGGGCTCAGAGTCGGATCTTACTTGATTTAGAGAAAAAGAACATTTGATATTCAGGGAGCAATTTATAGTAGTAGACACAAAATAGTAAGAAAAAATAGGGGAAAAAACCCTTAGCACTTTTCTGGGTTTAAAAAAGAGTATCCCTTAAGAATGCTGTATATTCAACGATGCTTATTGACAAATATTTTTATATTTCCTATCTCAGAGTGATATATAATATTTTAAAATGTTATATGTATTATATACAACATAATGTGTATAATATTGTGAAACATTTTGTGAAATGTTCAACTTTTTTTCCACATTGATATATATTCTCAAGTTTCATTCATAATGGAAATATGTAATACCACTTTTTCTATTTTTTAAATTATTTTAATTGCTTTGTCAAAATTTATCTTATTGGCCTTTTCAGAGAAATGTCTTGGATGTGTTCATTAATTCTACCAATATTTCGTTGTCGTTAATTTTGGGTTCGTAATTTTATTAATTCTTTATTCTGTTTTGTTAAGAGTTATGTACACATTTTATAATTTTAAGGTAAATATGTAATTATGTAATTTTTGATGTTTAATTCAAAGGCATTTAAAACTCTAAAATTTTCTTTTTGGCTGCATCCCACAGATATTTTTCTCCATTGCCTTCGTTTTCTGGATATTTTTTGTTATTCTTTAATTTCTTATTTAAGAGTTAAGAGCTTTATCTATTTTCCTTTTTACATTTCTCTTTTTTATCTTTTTTTTTTCCTTTTTGTGGAGAATGGAGTCTTTGTATATTGCCTTGGCAGGTCTCGAACTCCTGAGCTCAAGCTATCCTCCCACTTCTGCCTCCCTAAGACCTGTGATTACAGGTATGAACCACCATGCCCAGCATCCTTTTTACATTTCTAAGTAATATTTTGTTTTGGTAAAATATATATAGCATAAAGTTTACCTTATAAACCATTTTAAGGGTACAGTTTTGTGGTATTAAGTACATTCACATTATTGTGCAGCCATGATCATCATCCATCTCCAGAATGCTTTCATTTTTCTCATTTGAAATACTGAAATACTGTATCTATTAAACATTAACTCCCCATTCTCCACGCCCCTCAATCCCTGGCAATCACACCACTCTACTTTCTGATTCTATAAATATTCCAGGTACCTCATGTAAGTGAATCACACAATATTTGTCCTTTCATGACTGATTTATTTCATTTAGCATAATGCCTTCAAAGTTCATGCATGTTGTAGCAAGTGTCAGAATCTTTCTCTTTTTAAGGGCTGAATGATATTCCATTTTGCCACTTTTTGTTTATCCATTTATCTGTTGATGGACACTTGGATTGCTTCTATCTTTTGGCTATTATGAGTAATGCTGCCATTAGCAAAAATGTGTAATAATCTATTCAAGACACTGCTTTCAATTCTTTTGAGTATATAACCAGAAATAGTGTGCTGGATCATATGATAATTCTAAGTTTGTATTTTTTTGAAGAATTACCATAACATCTTCTAGAGTGGCTGGAATGTTTTATATTGTTACCAGAAATGTATAAAGGTTCCAATTTCTTTATATCCTCACCAACAATTGTTATTTTCTGTGTGTGTGTGTGTCTGTGTGTGTTTTTGTAATAGCCATTCTAATGAATGTAAAGTGGTATCTCATTGTGGTTTTCATTTAAATTAGTAGTGTTAAAAAATTAGTAGTGTTAAACTTTTTGTGTGTTTGTTTTTTGGCCACTTGCATATATTGTCTGGAGATATAAATTTGGATATCTTCTTTGGAAAAATGTCTATCCAAGTATTTTATTCATTTTTTAATCAAGTTGTTTGGATTTTTTTTTTTGTTGCTGTTGAGTTGTAGAAGTTCTTCATATATTCTAGATATAAATTTCTTATCAATATATGATTTGCCAGTATTTTATCTTATTATGTGGGTTGCCTCTTTATTCTGTCGATAATGTTTTTGATGCACAAAAGTTTTAAATTTGATGAAATCCAACTTATCTATTTTCTTTTGTTGCCTGTGCTTTTTCAGATCCAAGAAATCCACTAAACCCACTGTCATGAAGTTTTTTTCTCCTATGTGTTCTTCTAAGAGTTTTATAATTCTAGTTATCAGTGTTTAGGCCTTTGATCCATTTTGAGTTAATTTTATCAATTTTGAGTTTTTTAAAGTAGTATAAGGGTTCAACAGTATTTTTGCAAGTAGATACCCAGTTTCCCCAGTAACGTTTGTTGAAAAGATTCTCCTTTCCCCATTGAATGGTCTTGGAATCCTTGTTAAAAATCATTTTACAATATATACAAGGATTTCTTTCTGAGCTCCATTTTATTGTGTTGGTTGTTTTGTCTCTCTTTGTGTCAGGACCATACTGTTTTTGTGTTTTCCTGGGAGAACCATAACCTGGAGCTTCCTAATCTACATTGTGCTGACAGCAGTCCTCCCAAATTCAGTTTGCAAATTGTGTTATTTATCTTTACTTAGATCACTGAAGTTATAGAATGAGGCATCTACTTTTTCTGGTTTTTGAAATGTTTTGAAGTTATGTTGTGGAAACTTGAAATGAAGATATCATTTCTGCTTCTTGTGAATATAATAAAGACAGATGTATAACAAAGTCATGGAAAAATATCACATTTAAAAAATTTTTGCTATTTAGTTAAAAATGAAAGAGATAAGTTTCAAAATAATGTTATTTCTTGCTTTGATCATACTAAAGACATCATTTTTTCAGCTTCTCTTAATAAAATAATATTATTCTAATTTAATATTTAAAATAGTATTGTCTGCATTGAAAGATCTTTGCTTTTGCTCTTTCAAATGCTTTAAAATGTTCAAACAACTAATGAGTTATTAAGCAATGTGAATATTAATATAGTTTTAAAAAGTACATCAACTGATAGATTCAATAATAAATAAACTAAATTTTTCTTAAAGATACCTGTTATTTAAAGCATATGAAAAGTCTTAATTAAACTTAGAGAATTAAGTTCAATAATTCACTTGAGCATTTTGATTGCAGTTCACTTTTTAGTAATGTGATTTCTGAAGTTTATTTTGTAAAACTCAAAACAAAACAAAGTTTTTGAAAACATATATTTTTTACATTTATAAATTATGTTATTATAGTACTTTATGTACCTATTTAGGTATACAGCTACATCTGTGTTTCTGTCATTTTTTATTTCTGTATTTAACAGATTTACTTTACCAGATAAAAGGTCACAATTACCTCAGAATGAGCAATACCAGGAAAAGACTACTTAAACTGCAACCACTTGAAATCAGAACCAAATTTCATAGGGTATTGAGAACCAATATTTTGATTAATACTTACATTGAAAAACAAAAAGTTGAAAATTATACAGCAATTTGATTTAAAAAAATGAAATCTGTTCATCATAGGCTGTGTTACAAAGAACATAGTATCTTTGCATATGGAGGTGGAAATGTATTACAAAAAGTGAAAAAAAGAAAGAAAAAACCATCTTGAGTTTGAGATAGACTTAATTTTTTTGGCAATAGCACAATGTAACAGCCTCCCTGGGCATTGTCATTGGCAATAATATCAGAAAAAAGACAATATTTCAGGGCTTTGCCAATTTCCCCAAGGGCCTCCTTTAGTCCTTCAATTTTCAAATCATTCTCTTCTGTAGCATCTGTCATATTATATGACTATTGAAATTGGTCTCATTCTAGAAGACTCTCTTAAGACACTGTCTTTTAGTCAGATTTCAGCAGATCTCCAGTAGTACTGTCATCCATTTCATGAATGACACATTTTTTTCAATGTTTGAAATTCACTTTAGAATAACTTTGATTTAACAAAGTTGATTTGATGACTAGGGACACGTGTATTAAGCAGGAAAGGATGTTACGGAAGAGACAAACTTTGTTCATTTTGAAACTTTGTCTCTTTACGTCTGACTTCAGCATGGTATTGAGTTACCGTTGCAGAGTTTTAAAGATTTGAATTTTCATAAAACATGACTCCACATTTTAAAAATCAATGTTACTTGGAACATAAATGTTTATGACTCATTTTCATTGAGGATATAATTTTTTTCTATTTAATGTGTTTAAAATTGAATTTTATTTTCTCTGATGTAAACACTGAACCACTGCAAGAAAGCAAGCAGCATTTTTTCTTTTTAATTTATCAAATATATTTTTGCTAATTATTCTACATTTGCCATTTTTGTTTCGTAACTATAGGTAGGTTTCTTATAATCATCAACATTTATACATTAACTTGACATATTATAGTACTGTTTTTCATTTAAAAAAGAGGAAATAACTTAGATATTTTATTTATTACCATAACTCCTATGTTTTATCTGAAATTTTGTTATTTTATTTAATATTTTCTAATTCTGTACATTCTATTTTTCCTGTTTCCCACAATTTGTTTGCTCTAAAGTTTTCCTGTTTTTATAGGCATATTCTAACAGCATCCATGTATTAAGTAGAAAGCAGGAAGGTATTTGATACAAAATTGTTAGGATATCGAGAGAAACAAATTATCCTGGGCCTCCAGGAATTATTTCTTGAACATGAAAGAATCGATCCATCAAAGGAACTATTATATTTTAAGTCACTTTGGAAATATTGAGCTTAAGAATATAGTGTTTGAGCTGATATCCAAGGTGTAGGAGTGGAAATCAGGAATTACGACTGACCTTACAGCTTACCACTGATGCTAACATCACTACCACAATTGTCTGAGAAACTGGGGAATGGACACTGGACTGCTGATGCAGGAAAGCTGTTTCTCTACACCCTTGATTGCCAACAGCTAAAACAGAAAAATGGGCCAGATATAATTTTAATTCACTTCTACTTTCCACAGTTTCTGTCCTTTTACTTGATTGGTGAGAATTTTACCCAAATCTGCAGCTGTGAAGGAATCTGGGAAATGCATTGCTTTCCTCTCTGGGATCTGTATAGAAAGTTATCATGGAAGACAGGTGGGATAGAAATGGAGTGGCCAGTCCACAGCATCTATTCCAAGAGGGTCATGTTTTATTTATAATTCTACTTGAAGTTGTCTTTATGATTTTCTGCTTCATAAAATCAGTCTTAAACTCTAATTTTATAATTGTGAGAATTAGGAGATAATTCTCAGTCTTTGCTTATACGTAACTTAGTGTTTTCTAACTATTACACTGTACTAAAATATTGCATAGTAAGATATACATATATGTATATATACAGATATAATTATAAATGTATCATACATATTTTTTCAAAATAATTTCTTCAACTTCTGCTCATAAGTTGATAAGCAGATTCTTAGAGCCATCTTCCATGTCTCACTGACATTTTGAGAGGTGTTTTAATAAAAAGTTTTAAAAATGCATCTGAGACATTATGCAAGAATCCAAAATCATAGTTTATTGGCTCAGGATGTATAACAGCTATAACAACACTTTCTTGTTCCAGCATATTATTCTTGTAACTTAAAGCTATTTCTCAATATATGATTTTTTGGTAGGCTTTTATTGTAAATTGTCAAAATCTGGAAAGTGAATTTTTCTAAAGTTGCTTAAGGCAGAACAATATAGCATGTATGCAGTTTTCTTCAAAATCATCATGATCTGGAATTATCCTTTGCAATGTATTTTATTTCAGTGAATATGCTCCATAAGCATTCCAATTGCCTGATAGTTAAATCAATTTGGTAAATGTTAATTGTATACTTAATGTATTCCAGGCATTATAATAGGTCCTGGGGCTTCAACAATGAATGCCCCATTGCACCTCTAACATAATGGTCTGTTATAATCTAATATAAATTGATAAGCACTATGCCAAAAACATAAAGGAAATATTATAGAAGAATCATTAATTTTCCCTGTTGGCTAAGAATCAGAGCAGATTTCACAGAGAGAAAATGGTTTGCCATATCTCTCAATTTCCTAGTTAAAACAAAAGGTAAACCCAGGATAGAGCTGTCATTTTAATTAAAACAAATGCGAAGCATTTTACACCTGTGATTTTTGTTTGTGTTAAGACCTACTGAAAAATGAAGGTAAAGGTAATAGTGATGATGAATGATGGTGATGATGATGATGATGAATATTACTGGTTGCATAACCAGCAGCTGTTTTACCATTTTCTTTTCCCTGCTAACATCCTAATTTTCCTTTTGGTGTCTACCCTCTTGATTTGTAGCAACCATGTGATTTGGAATGTTGGTTCCAGATCTAATTAGTTTAAGTCAACTAACAAAATCACATCTCACAGTTAGTGATTGGTTTAGGAATCCAAGTGTATGCTAAGCAGATTTGGGAACTCCTTGTCAACAGAGATTGATTCTGGAAAGGACACAAAACCAGATTTGGATCATTGAAATGTAAGGGGAATTTTGGAAAAAGGATTCTGAGAAACTTTTTTCTTATTCTTAAGGGGAAATCTTAGGAGAGCTCTCTCCTGCTGGCCATTGGGAAATATACTACGACAACTATAGATACCTGATTACCAGCCTGTAGATGAAGCTAGTACATAGAGATGTCATCTGCTCTCTCTCCTCCCCAAGAATCACAGGGAAAGTAAAGACAGAGTCATTAGATTAAGTAAATCATAAAGTCCATCTTGCATATGTACTAACATATACAAGAGTTCTAAATGTTCTTATTGATTAAGCCAGTTTGATTTGACTTTTCCATTGCTTGTCATGAAAGACATTCTAATAATTTAATAATTAACTCCTGACAATAAAAACAGCTAACCTAAGGATTAAAAAATAAAAGGCAATAATATTTTTAAAGAATGTGAACAAAAATAATAATAGTAGAAAAGGTTAAAACCAGATAACCTAAAATATTAGCTAAAATATGTAAAATTGAAAGTGTAAGTAGAAAATAATTAAATATTACAAATTAATTTGGTAAACAAAATCCTAAAATTGGCAAAAGTAGCAAACCTTATTTTTGATAAAGCACCATGTTCCAGTGTATTAGTAAGGCTCTTTCAGTTGTAAGGGAAAAGTTGGCATGCACACTACTTTAGGAGTGTTGAAGACTTAATATATGTCAGGTTCTAACTGAGGTCCGAGGGGAGTTGATGGGTGAGTGGCGGTAGCTAGAAAAACACTCGAGGAATAGTAAACTGTTTTGACATGGCTTTACTCTCTCTCTCTCTGGTTGTGAGGGATCCTGGGCATGAGTTGTGTGCACAAACCATATATACAGCATTATCAGGGTAATTATATCTTTTGCAGACAATAGTGTCTCTGAGCCAAGCACGAGCTCACCTGGATGATTAACTAATGTGCCTCACATGGAGTGGTTACATAATGAGTGGAGTTGTGTGCCTGTGCTCCAAACTTGCTGAGTCATGTAGGACTGGGTATCTGCCTTGGCCGATTCTTGACTGCAGCACATCCATTTTCCTTACAATATAAGAGATGCTTCCAGCTAAGGGTACATAACAGACATATCTATGCAGTTTTTAGAAACAACACGTTTCTAGTTTCAGCCCTGGTGTTTCTGATAAGGCAGGCATTAGTGAAGTCTTGGAATGCACAGTGTTATGGACTGTTCACAACAACGCAAGTTCAGATATAAATGCCTGTGATAAAGGCAACTCCTGTAAAATATAGGTGATTCTGTATTTGTGTCTCTCCATATGTGTCTTCCTGGGGTATCTCTTCATGTATGATTCAATATTTGTGTTGCCTCTGCCTTTTGTGTGTTTCTGTGTGCATATCTCTATTTCTCCATGAGTCTTTCTGTGTGCCTGTGTATATGTCTGTAATGTGGATGTGTCTCTGTGAGTCTTCTTTGTTGCTTTTTTTTTTGTCTTTCATTTCCCTCTGCATATCTTTGTACCTCTGTGTTACCCTATGTCTATTGTCTCTGTGTTTCCCTCTGGATGTGTAGTATATCTTTCTATGGTTGTGTCTTTCCCTGACTTTATGTGTTTGTGTTTGTGAGTCTGTATCTGTGTGTGTTTTACTCTTTGTCCCTCTGTATCTCTACATGTAGTCTTCTCTCGGTGTTCATTTATCTTTTTCTGTCTATGGGAGCCGCTATTTGTGTGTCTCATTCTTTGTATTTTATTTGCCTGACACAGTTAATTGAGAAAAGAAATAAACTCAGTCAAAGAAACCTTATGTTCTTTCCCGCTCTGTACCTAAAACAGAAAAGAAAAAATAAAAAGCAAAACCAAATTCTAGGAATTTAAGTGACTGATGTTCCTTAAAGAGGGTCAATAAACCAATGAAAATTATTGTCTGTCCCTCAACCTTCATGTTTCCTTCAGAGCAATAAAACCACTAGACAACAATTAAGTCCTTCATCTCATGAGGCAAACATGTGTCTTTGAGTGCCTTGCAATGATCTCACAGCATAAGACACACCTGTTCAGACCTTGTCCCAAGCTCACATAATACAAGACAGAAAACCACCGACACTGAGGGAAAATTTGTTATTCATTTCCATTATCCTAATCATAAATAATCCTACTTACATGCACATATCAGTACCTAGTCATGTCACTTCTAACTACTTATTAGTTCTTGTAATCACAACGTTTCCTAGGGCATGGCCATCAAGCATAGAGCATAGCTATGCCACACATTCCTCAAAGGACACCTGCAGCTTTCTTCATCACAAAGCATTTTTGTGTGTTACAGGCATACCTCTGAGATATTGCAGGTTTGGTTCCAGACCACTATAATAAAGCACATATTGCAATCAAGTGAGTCACATGCATGTTTTTTTTTTTGTTTCCCAGTGCATTTAAAAGTTATATTTACAATAAACTATAGTCTATTCAATGTGAAATGGCATATGTCTAAAAATCAATGTATGCACCTTGGTTAAAAATGCTTTATTGATAAAAAATGAGTATCTGAGCCTTCAGCCAGTCATGATTTTAGCTGGTGGGGAGTCTTGCCTCAACATTGATCGCTGCAGACTGATCAGGGTGGCAGTTGTTGAAAGTCAGAGTGGCTATTGCAATTTCTTAAAATAAGACAACAATGATGTTTGCCACAACAATTGACTTTTCTTTTTTTTTATTTTTTATTATACTTTAAGTTCTAGGGTACATGTGCATAAGAAGGTGCAGGTTTGTTACATATGTATACTTGTGCCATGTTGGTGTCATGACATGCTGTTTGACAGTGTTTTGCCCACAGAACTCTTTGAATATTGGAGTAAATCCTCTCAAATCCTGCTGCTGCTTTATCAACTAAGTTTATGTAATATTCTAAATTCTTTGTTGTCATTTCAACAATGCTCACAATATTTACACAAGGAGAAGAGTTCATCTCAATAAACCACTTATCTTGCTCATCAGTACAAAGCAACTCTTCATCCATTAAAGTTTGATCATGAGATTGCAGCAATTCAGTCATATTAATTCAGGGTTCACTTTTAATTCTAGTTTTCTTGCTATTCACTGTGCCTGCATTTACATTCCCCACTGAAGTCTTGAACTCCTGAAAGTCATCCATTAGAGCTGAAATCAACTTATTGGAAACTCCTGTTAATGTTAGTATTTTGACCTCCTCCCATATATTATGAATGCTCTTAATGACATCTATAATGGCAAATCCTTTCCAGAAGTTTTCAATTTGCTTTGCCCATAGAATCATCAGTGGAATCACTCTCTATGGTCTCTATAACTTACAACATGCATTTCTTAAATAGTAAATAGTAAGACTTAAAAGTTGACATGACTCCTTGGGGCTGCAAAATGGATGTGCTAGCAGGCATGAAAACAACACTTATCTCCTTGTACATCTCCATGACCAGGTACCATTGTCAATGGTCAGTGATATTTTGGCCAATGATATGTTGAAAGGACTGTCTTTTTCCTGAGCACTAGGTCTCAACAGCAAGCTTAAAATATTCAGTAAATCTTGCCATAGTACATGTGCTGTCATTCAGGCTTTGTTGTTTCATTTATAGAGCGAAGACTGAATAGAGTTGGTGCAACTATTAAGGACTTTAGAGTTTTTAAAATGGAAAATGAGCATTGGCTTTATCTTAAAGCCACCAGCTGCATTAGCCCCTAACGAGAGGGTCAGCGTCTCCTTTGAAGCTTTGACGCCAGACATTGGCTTCTCCTCTCTAGCTATGAAACTCCTTAGATGGCATATTCTTTCATTCTAAGGCTGTGTCATTTCCATTAAAAATCTGTCATTAAGCATAGCCACCTTCATCATGATCTTAGCTAGATCTTTTGGATAACTTGCTGCAGCCTCTATGGCAGCACTTACTGCTCCACCTTGTACTCTCAAATTATGGAGATGGCTTCTTTCCTTAAATCTCATGAACCAACGTCTGCTAGCTTAAAACTTTTCTTTTGCAGTTTCCTCACCTCTCTCAGCATTCACAAAATTGAAGGGAGCTAGGGCTTTGTTCTAGATTAGGTTTTGGCCTGAGGAAATGTGTCTGGTTTGATATTCCCAGACCACTAAAACTTTCTCCATACCAGCATTAAGGCTGTTTTGCTTTCTTATCATTTAGTGTTTCTGATAAAATACAGTTTCAATATCTCCAAAGGTAGTTTTAAAATATGTTAGTAAAAAATATGATTAATGAGTCAGATAAAAAGAGATGGCAATGATCTGTAGATCTTTGGAAAGAAAAAGTTTACATCGTAAAAGCAGGAGTTCCCATCTTCATGATGACTCTGTGTCCTTGGAGGGACGTAACTTCTCCCAGCCTCTGTTGCCCATAGAAAAAATTAGGACTTAGATTTTATAATTATTAAAATATAACTGGACCCTAAAAATTTCTGTTCATCATATATTTTTCACTGGAATGAAAACATATTACCATTTAACTCATAACATTTAAGGAATTAAAAATCATAATCCCCCATGCTTAAGTTTTCAATCAATTAAACAGTAGTTTACTTTCCAAAAATAAATTTGCGTTTACATTTTGTACATGATTTCTAATCTGGCTTAGTTTGTTTTCTAATTTAAACTTTTGTAGAACTTTTACTGAAAAATTATTCAATTGACTAGAACTCATTTCACTGCTAAGAGGCTAAGTCCTTAATTTCATCTCTCATTATGAATCCCAACAACTTAGTTTATATTCATTTATTTACAGTACATTAATTGTCTTTTTTTCACACATGAGGAGTTTGAATCTAACATACGTAATCTACAGCAAATTTACCAAGATTAAATTCAATATCACAAAGCGATAATGCTATTTAAAACAATGGGACATCAAGTACACTAATGCCTTTTGGCTCTCTAGCTACTTATCCTGAAAATGTAATCTTCTTGGAAATATAGAATGCTGTATCTTCAGGCTTTTAGAAGATCTCTCATAAGAAATAATTCAATCCAAGATCACAACCAAATAATGTAGTAAACAGATTATGAAAAGAATAATGATTATAATACATGTTTTTAACACTTGAATAGAAAGAGGAATAGAATGTTGATCAAACAATATTGAAACTATTTAAATGGGCATATGCAGGAACATACACTTTTGGCTTTGAAATAATTTTTAAAAGACTTCTGGTGGGGCGGAGCAAGATGGCCGAATAGGAACAGCTTCAGTCTCCATCTCCCAGCGCGAGCGACACAGAAGACCGGCGATTTCTGCATTTTCAACTGAGGTACTGGGGTCATCTCACTCGGGAGTGCCGGACAATCGGTGCTGGTCAGCTGTTGCAGCCCGACCAGCGAGAGCTGAAGCAGGGCGAGGCATCGCCTCACCTGGGAAGCGCGAGGGGGAAGGGAGTCCCTTTTCCTAGCCAGGGGAACTGAGACACACAACACCTGGAAACTCGGGTAACTCCCACCCCAATACTGCGCTGTAACACCGGCACACCGGAGATTATATCCCACACCTGGCCGGGAGGGTCCCACGCCCACGGAGCTTCTCTCCTTGCTAACACAGCAGTCTGCAGCATTCTAACCGCAAGGCAGCAGCGAGGCTGGGGGAGGGGCGCCCGCCATCGCTGAGGCTTAAGTAGGTAAATAAAGCCGCTGGGAAACTCGAACTGGGTGGAGCTCACAGCAGCTCAAGGAAACCTGCCTGTCTCTGTAGACTCCACCTCTGGGGACAGGGCTCAGCTAAAGGAGCAGAAGCCTGTGAAACGCGAACGACTCTGTCTGACAGCTTTGAAGAGAGCAGTGGATCTCCCAACACGGAGGTTGAGATCTGAGAAGGGGCAGTCTGCCTGCTCAAGTGGGTCCCTGACCCCTGAGTAGCCTAACTGGGAGACATCCCCCACTAGGGGCAGTCTGACACCCCACACCTCACAGGGTGGAGTACACCCCTGAGAGGAAGCTTCCAAAGCAAGAATCAGACAGGTGCACTCGCTGTTCAGCAATATTCTATCTTCTGCAACCTCTGCTGCTGATACCCAGGCAAACAGGGTCTGGAGTGGACCTCAAGCAATCTCCAACAGACCTATAGCTGAGGGTCCTGACTGTCAGAAGGAAAACTATCAAACAGGAAGGACACCTATACCAAAACCCCATCAGTACGTCACCATCATCAAAGACCAGAGACAGATAGAACCACAGAGATGGGGAAAAAGCAGGGCAGAAAAGCTGGAAATTCAAAAAATAAGAGCGCATCTCCTCCTGCAAAGGAGCACAGCCCATCGCCAGCAACGGATCAAAGCTGGTCAGAGAATGATTTTGATGAGATGAGAGAAGAAGGCTTCAGTCCATCAAACCTCTCAGAGCTAAAGGAGGAATTACGTACCCAGTGCAAAGAAACTAAAAATCTTGAAAAAAAAGTGGAAGAATTGACAGCTAGACTAATTAATGCAGAGAAGGTCATAAACGAAATGACAGAGATGAAAACCATGACACGAGAAATACGTGACAAATGCACAAGCTTCAGTAACCAACTCGATCAACTGGAAGAAAGAGTATCAGCGATGGAGGATCAAATGAATGAAATGACGTGAGAAGAGAAACCAAAAGAAAAAAGAAGAAAAAGAAATGAACAAAGCCTGCAAGAAGTATGGGATTATGTCAAAAGACCAAATCTACGTCTGATTGGGGTGCCTGAAAGTGAGGGGGAAAATGGAACCAAATTGGAAAACACTCTACAGGATATCATCCAGGAGAACTTCCCCAACCTAGCAGGGCAGGCCAACATTCAAATTCAGGAAATACAGAGAACGCCACAAAGATACTCCTCCAGAAGAGCAACTCCAAGACACATAATTGCCAGATTCACCAAAGTTGAAATGAAGGAAAAAATCTTAAGGGCAGCCAGAGAGAAAGGTCGGGTTACCCACAAAGGGAAGCCCATCAGACTGACAGCAGATCTCTCAGCAGAAACTCTACAAGCCAGAAGAGAGTGGGGGCCAATATTCAACGTTCTTAAAGAAAAGAATTTTCAACCCAGAATTTCATATCCAGCCAAACTAAGTTTCATAAGTGAAGGAGAAATAAAATTCTTTACAGATAAGCAAATGCTTAGAGATTTTGTCACCACCAGGCCTGCCTTACAAGAGACCCTGAAGGAAGCCCTAAACATGGAAAGGAACAACCAGTACCAGCCATTGCAAAAACATGCCAAAATGTAAAGACCATCGAGCCTAGGAAGAAACTGCATCAACTAATGAGCAAAATAACCAGTTAATATCATAATGGCAGGATCAAGATCACACATAACAATATTAACCTTAAATGTAAATGGACTAAATGCTCCAATTAAAAGACACAGACTGGCAAACTGGATAAAGAGTCAAGACCCATCAGTCTGCTGTCTTCAGGAGACCCATCTCACATGCAGAGACATACATAGGCTCAAAATAAAAGGATGGAGGAAGATCTACCAAGCAAATGGAGAACAAAAAAAAGCAGGGGTTGCAATCCTAGTCTCTGATAAAACAGACTTTAAACCATCAAAGATCAAAAGAGACAAAGAAGGCCATTACATAATGGTAAAGGGATCAATCCAACAGGAAGAGCTAACTATCCTAAATATATATGCACCTAATACAGGAGCACCCAGATTCATAAAGCAAATCCTTAGAGACTTACAAAGAGACTTAGACTCCCATACAATAATAATGGGAGACTTCAACACTCCACTGTCAACATTAGACAGATCAACGAGACAGAAAGTTAACAAGGATATCCAGGAATTGAACTCATCTCTGCACCAAGCGGACCTAATAGACATCTATAGAACTCTCCACCCCAAGTCAACAGAATATACATTCTTCTCAGCACCACATCGCACTTATTCCAAAATTGACCACATAATTGGAAGTAAAGCACTCCTCAGCAAATGTAAAAGAACAGAAATTATAACAAACTGTCTCTCTGACCACAGTGCAATCAAACTAGAACTCAGGACTAAGAAACTCAATCAAAACCGCTCAACTACATGGAAACTGAACAACCTGCTCCTGAATGACTACTGGGTACATAACGAAATGAAAGCAGAAATAAAGATGTTCTTTGAATCCAATGAGAACAAAGATACAACATACCAGAATCTCTGGGACACATTTAAAGCAGTGTGTAGAGGGAAATTTATAGCACTAAGTGCCCACAAGAGAAAGCAGGAAAGATCTAAAATTGACACTCTAACATCACAATTAAAAGAACTAGAGAGGCAAGAGCAAACACATTCAAAAGCTAGCAGAAGGCAAGAAATAACTAAGATCAGAGCAGAACTGAAGGAGATAGAGACACAAAAAACCCTCCAAAAAATCAATGAATCCAGGAGTTGGTTTTTTGAAAAGATCAACAAAATTGACAGACCGCTAGCAAGATTAATAAAGAAGAAAAGAGAGAGGAATCAAATAGACGCAATAAAAAATGATAAAGGGGATATCACCACCGACCCCACAGAAATATAAACTACCATCAGAGAATACTATAAACACCTCTACGCAAATCAACTAGAAAATCTAGAAGAGATGGATAATTTCCTGGACACGTACACTCTTCCAAGACTAAACCAGGAAGAAGTTGAATCCCTGAATAGACCAATAGCAGCCTCTGAAATTGAGGCAACAATTAATAGCCTACCCACCAAAAAAAGCCCAGGACCAGATGGATTCACAGCTGAATTCTACCAGAGGTACAAGGAGGAGCTGGTACCATTCCTTCTGAAACTATTCCAATCAATAGAAAAAGAGGGAATCCTCCCTAACTCATTTTATGAGGCCAACATCATCCTGATACCAAAGCCTGGCAGAGACACAACAAAAAAAGAGAATTTTAGACCAATCTCCCTGATGAACATCGATGCAAAAATCCTCAATAAAATACTGGCAAACCGGATTCAGCAGCACATCCAAAAGCTTATCCACCATGATCAAGTGGGCTTCATCCCTGGGATGCAAGGCTGGTTCAACATTCGCAAATCAATCAACGTAATCCAGCATATCAACAGAACCAAAGACAAGAACCACATGATTATCTCAATAGATGCAGAAAAGGCTTTTGACAAAATTCAACAGCCCTTCATGCTAAAAACGCTCAACAAATTCGGTATTGATGGAACGTACCTCAAAATAATAAGAGCTATTTATGACAAACCCACAGCTAATATCATACTGAATGGGCAAAAACTGGAAAAATTCCCTTTGAAAACTGGCACAAGACAGGGATGCCCTCTCTCACCACTCCTATTCAACATAGTGTTGGAAGTTCTGGCTAGGGCAATCAGGCAAGAGAAAGAAATCAAGGGTATTCAGTTAGGAAAAGAAGAAGTCAAATTGTCCCTGTTTGCAGATGACATGATTGTGTATTTAGAAAACCCCATCGTCTCAGCCCAAAATCTTCTTAAGCTGATAAGCAACTTCAGCAAAGTCTCAGGATACAAAATTAATGTGCAAAAATCACAAGCATTCTTATACACCAGTAACAGACAAGCAGAGAGCCAAATCAGGAATGAACTTCCATTCACAATTGCTTCAAAGAGAATAAAATACCTAGGAATCCAACTTACAAGGGATGTAAAGGACCTCTTCAAGGAGAACTACAAACCACTGCTCAGTGAAATCAAAGAGGACACAAACAAATGGAAGAACATACCATGCTCATGGATAGGAAGAATCAATATCGTGAAAATGGCCATACTGCCCAAGGTTATTTATAGATTCAATGCCATCCCCATCAAGCTACCAATGAGTTTCTTCACAGAATTGGAAAAAACTGCTTTAAAGTTCATATGGAACCAAAAAAGAGCCCGCATTGCCAAGACAATCCTAAGTCAAAAGGACAGAGCCGGAGGCGTCACGCTACCTGACTTCAAACTATATTACAAGGCTACAGTAACCAAAACAGCATGGTACTGGTACCAAAACAGAGATATAGACCAATGGAACAGAACGGAGCCTTCAGATATAATGCCACACATCTACAACCATCTGATCTTTGACAAACCTGAGAAAAACAAGAAATGGGGAAAGGATTCCCTATTTAATAAATGGTGCTGGGAAAATTGGCTAGCCATAAGTAGAAAGCTGAAACTGGATCCTTTCCTTACTCCTTATACGAAGATTAATTCAAGATGGATTAGAGACTTAAATGTTAGACCTAATACCATCAAAACCCTAGAAGAAAATCTAGGTAGTACCATTCAGGACATAGGCATGGGCAAGGACTTCATGTCTAAAACACCAAAAGCAACAGCAGCAAAAGCCAAAATTGACAAATGGGATCTAATTAAACTAAAGAGCTTCTGCACAGCAAAAGAAACTACCATCAGAGTGAACAGGCAACCTACAGAATGGGAGAAAATTTTTGCAATCTACTCATCTGACAAAGGGCTCATTTCCAGAATCTACAAAGAACTCAAAGAAATATACAATAAAAAAACAAACAACCCCATCCAAAAGTGGGGAAAGGATATGAACAGACATTTCTCAAAAGAAGACATTCATACAGCCAACAGACACATGAAAAAATGCTCATCATCACTGGCCATCAGAGAAATGCAAATCAAAACCACAATGAGATACCATCTCACACCAGTTAGAATGGCAATCATTAAAAAATCAGGAAACAATAGGTGTTGGAGAGGATGTGGAGAAATAGGAACACTTTTACACTGTTGGTGGGATTGTAAACTAGTTCAACCATTATGGAAAACAGTATGGCGATTCCTCAAGGACCTAGAACTAGATGTACCATATGACCCAGCCATCCCACTACTGGGTATATACCCAAAGGATTATAAATTATGCTACTACAAAGACACATGCACACGTATGTTTATTGCGGCACTATTCACAATAGCAAAGACTTGGAATCAACCCAAATGTCCATTAGTGACAGACTGGATTAAGAAAATGTGGCACATATACACCATGGAATACTATGCAGCCATAAAAAAGGATGAGTTTGCGTCCTTTGTAGGGACATGGATGCAGCTGGAAACCATCATTCTTAGCAAACTATCACAAGAAGAGAAAACCAAACACCGCATGTTCTCACTCATAGGTGGGAACTGAACAATGAGCTCACTTGGACTCGGGAAGGGGAACATCACACACTGGGGCCTATCATGGGGAGGGGGAGGGGGGAGGGATTGCATTGGGGAGTTATACCTGATATAAATGATGAATTGATGGGTGCTGACGAGTTGATGGGTGCAGCACACCAACATGGCACATGTATACATATGTAACCTGCACATTATGCACATGTACCCTAGAACTTAAAGTATAATAAAAAAAAATAAAAAATAAAAAATAAAAAAAAAGACTTCTGGTTTTGGAAATTTTTGTTATACATGAAAAGGGCACTGATATTATTATCAGCTAATTCTTGTTACTCTGTTTGAGAAAGCTGTGCTATGCACAAAGCACTCAAATGACTTAAGCTCCTTAGCTAAAATAGAGACAAGTAATAAAAGTAAAGAAAAAGCATATATGTAGAATCAAATCCTATAATTTATTTCTGACTTTTTGTCACTACTTTTTTTCTATGTTTTTCTATGTTTTTCATAGTGGTAACACTAAATAAATATATCATTACAAGTGTGTTTTTTCATTATTTTTAGGATTTTTAATGAAATTTTGCTTTGTATATTGAAATGCCTTGCTATTTATTGAATATAAACAGACTCAGTCTTTTCATGTCTGTCTGCACCTTTCATCATTGTATATCTGCTTTCATCTTTCACCTGATATTTCCCTTAAATTTTACTGATTTAAATATGGAAGTGGGAGAACAGTGGTGGCAATATAATTATTAGGCAGATCAGTTTGTCTGGTGTTTTATTCTTAACTTTGGCTAGTCATCATTCAGTATCCTTGGGGGATTGTTTCTAGGACCCCAACAAATACTAAAATCTGCAGATGCTCAAGTCTCTTACATAAAATGGTGTGTAGTATTTGCATATAACTTATGAACATCTTCCTGTATGCTTTAATCATCTCTGATTACTTATAGTACCAATACAATGCCTACAAATTACTTATTTGCATGGATTTAACATAGTTCTTGGTGTCTGAAAATTCAAGTTTTGCTTTTTGTAATTTTGTGGAATTGTTTCCTAATTTTTTTTTAACTTTGAATGGTAGGATTCAAGAATGTAGAACCCACAATATAAAGGACCAACTATATTTTGCTTTAAGCATCCTTTATGTAAGAAAAAATTTAGATGTATTACTTTATTTTGGTCTAGTTTCTGCCTTTCTACTTTTTGTAACTTGCCTTTTATCTATCTCAACAAATAAGAATTGTGTATCTTCTTAAATGCCCCTAATGTGACCAAGAATTTTGCTAAGCACTAAGGATACTATATAAGTGATACTGAGTATAAGTTTTATTGAGCATTTTAATGTTTTATTGAATTAAGTATGATTTTTAAAATTTAGAAATAAAGGCCGGGCGCGGTGGCTCAAGCCTGTAATCCCAGCACTTTGGGAGGCCAAGATGGGCAGATCACAAGGTCAGGAGATCGAGACCATCCTGGCTAACCCGGTGAAACCCCGTCTCTATTAAAAAAATACAAAAAACTAGCCAGGCGAGGTGGCGGGCGCTTGTAGTCCCAGCTACTCGGGAGGCTGAGGCAGGAGAATGGCGTAAACCCGGGAGGCAGAGCTTGCAGTGAGCTGAGATCCGGCCACTGTACTCCAGCCTGGGCGACAGAGCAAGACTACCTCTCAAAAAAAAAAAAAAAAAAAAAAATAAAAAAAAAAAAATTAGAAATAAAATCAATTTGTAGCATTAATGTTATACACACATATATGTATGTGTGTGTATACATATATATATGTATATATATGTCTTGTCATCTTGTTCATCTTAAAACTTCTCTAGCTATTATTAATCCTTTATATAACTTTAATAGCCTACACAATAACTTTGGATTTAATACATGGGAAAGAGAAGAGTATATTTTATATCTTTATCTTTTCAGTCCTCTGCCATCCTAGTAATCTAATTAGAACTGTGAAGACATTGCTGTGTGTTTTTATATTGTATATTTTTTCTAATGTGTTTGTTTCAATTCTTGGATAATTCTAACTAGCTACAGGTATTGATTTCAGTGTTCTTATTTACTGACCTTCAATAAATGTATCTGTTAGCATCCATTGTTGTTTCATCAACAATATCTCTGTTCCAAAATTTCTTTTGAAACTTGGCCTTCAAGACCTGGAAATCTTTCCTTGAGAAAATTTTGGTGAAAGGACATATTTTATGGCTGTCTAAAGACATACATCATAATTCTTTTTTTACCTGTATATATGAAAGGCAGTATGACACAGACAATTCTTAAAATATGCCCGCTTTTTCTCAGAATTTTTTAACTTTACTTTATATTTTTCAAGTAGCATGTTTTTTTTTTCCTTAGTAGTCTAGACATTTATTTATCTTACATTATATTTAGAATTTTATACAATTATATGGCAATGAGGAGGGCTCTCACAACTATCCTCTTCACCACTGTTTCTGGCATGTATATGATTGCACTTCTCTGCTCCTTTATAAGTTAGACATAGTCATGTAACTTGCTTTGGCCAACAAAAAGTGAGTGGAAGTGACATATATTATTTCGATCAGAATGCTATGAAAGCATGTGCAAGTTACCCAGTTGCTCATGAAACCTTTGTAATGTGGAGTTTCTGAGTGATATGGTTTGGCCATGTCCCCACCAAAATCTCATCTTGAATTATAGTTTTCATAATCCCCAGATGTTGTGGGAGGGACCCAGTGGGAGATAACTGAATCATGGAGGTGGTTACTACCATGCTGCTCCCAACAGTTAATGAGTTCTCATGAGATCTGATGGTTTTATAAGTGGCTTTTCCTCCTTTGCTCAGCACTTCTCTCTCCTGCCATCATGTGAAGAAGGATGTATTTGCTTCCCCATCCACCATAATTGTAAGTTTTCTTAGGCCTCTCCAGCCATGTGGAACTGTTAGTCAATTAAACCTCTTTTCTCTGTAAATTACCAAGTCTCGGATATTTCTTCACAGTAGTGTGAAAACAGACTAATATACTGAGGAACTGAAAAGGCAGAATCCTGCCCTCCAAATAATCTTCACTGGGCTTGTAGCATAAACAAGAACTTAATTTTTTCTAGATTCAGGTTTTGGGTTTATTTGTTACATTAGCGTAACTGTCTATCTTGCTGAGAAGGATTACAACTTTATGATCATTCTTCTTAATTTTAGATACAACCTAGTAAATCTTATCTATTTTGGGGCATTCTTATGCAATCAAGAGGCAATATCCTTGACCACATGTGTGCTTATCAGTCTTATGCAAGTTAGTGTTTCTTCTCCTCTGATAATATATAATCTTAAAAGGTCAGATAGCTAAGATCAGTTTGGCAGATCTATCATCTTGTTTATGAAGCATTAAGTATTATTCCTAATTGTCTGCATCTTGGTGAAGCACAGAAACATGGTTTAGATAGTAGGATGGAGTGGATGGTCCTGTCATCTCTTTATTTAACTCTTCAATGTTCCACATAACTTTCACATGTATTTTCTTTTGTCCTACTTTAATATACACAATATAGATTCTACAGTATACTAATTTTAACAGAATTTTTAGCTCATTTAATGCAGTAGTTATTATGCAACAATCTTTTCTAAATCTTATGTGTCATGTTAGAGACATGGTCTCTCCCAGCACTAGTTACTTGCAGCCAAAGAACTCGGGGGAAAAAATCCTTTGAACAAATACTTAAGGAATAGAAAGGTCTAGCAAACTAAGGCAAACATAAGGAACTGTTACAGTCTCAAATAGCTGTGTCAAACTCCTGAAGATTGGCAGGAAAGCACTGGTTAATGAACAGAGGTTGATAATCAGTCAGAGAGGAATAGATAGAAACTTCTCAGATTTTTTTTAACATCTCCAGTTTTATTAGAAACACATCTTCAATGGCTTCCTAAGAAGAGTATATGAGAAGTAACATATATGAGTCCTTGCATATTGGAAATATTATGTGTTCATTGCCATTCTTTTTTTCTGATATATGTATTTATTTGTTCATTTATTTTGATAGATTTTGGGGACACAAATGCAGTTGTGTTACATGGGCATATTACATAGCAGTGAAGTCTGGTCTTTTAGTGTACCCATTATCTAAATAATATACATTGTACTCGATAGGTAATATTTCATCTTTCAGCCACCTTCCACCCTCTCACCTTTTGGAATTTTCAATGTCTGTTTTTCCTCTCTGTATGTCCCTGTATATCCATTGTTTAGCTCCCACATATAAGTGAGAACATGTGGTTTTTTATTTTCTATTATTTTTAAAATTTCAACTTTTATTTTAGATGCAGGAGGTACATGTGCAGGTTTGTTACATGGATATATTGCATGATGCTGAGGTTTGGGATACAGATGAGCCTGTTACCCAGATAGTTTGCATATTACCCAGTAGTTGGTTCCTTCCTCTTCCCTCTCTCCACCTTCTTTTAGTCACCAGGGTCTATTTTTGCCATCTTTATATGCATGAGAATCTAATATTTAACTCCTACTTATAACTGAAAACATGATATTTGGTTTTCTGTACCTGCCATAATTCACTCAGGATAATGGCCTGTAGCTATGTCCATGTTGCTTCAAAAGACATGATTTTGTTCTTTTTTATGGCTGCATTGTATTCGGCAGTGTCAGATATGATTAGTTTTGGTGCCCCCACCCAAATCTCATCTTTAATTATAATTCCCATAATTCCCACATGTCTAGGGAGAGACCTGGTGGGAGGTGATTGGATCATGGGGGCAGTTTTGCCCATGCTGTTCTCATGATAGTGAGGTAGTTCTCACAAAATATGAGGGTTTTATAAGGGACTATTCTTCCTTCACTACTCACTCTTCCCTCTCCTGCTGCCTTGCAAAGGAGGATGTGTTTGCTTCCCCTTTTGCCATGACTTTAAGTTTCCTGAAGCCTCCCCAGCCATGCAGAACTGTGAGTCAGTTGAACCTCTTTCCTTTATAAATTACCCAGTCTCAGGTATTTATTTATAGCAGTGTGAAAACGGACAAATACACTAAATTGGTACCAAGGCAGTGGTATACTGCTATAAAGATACTTGAAAATGTGGAAGTCAGTTTGGAACTGGGTAACAGGCAGAATTTGAAACAGTTTGGAGGGCTTAGAAGAAAAGAGGAAGATGTGGGAAAATCTGGAACTTCCTAGAGACTTGTTGAATGGTTTTGACCAAAATGTTGATAATGATGTGGACAGTGAAGTCCAGGGTGAGGGTGTCTCAAATAGAGATGAGAAACTTATTGGAAACTAGAGCAAAGGTCACTCTTGCTGTGCTTTGGCAAAGAGACTGGTGGCATTTTGCCCCTGCCCTAGAGATCCATGGAACTTTGAATTTGAGAAAGATGATTTAGCTTATCTGGTGGAAGAAATTTCTAAGTGTTAATTTTGAAAGCATTCAGCCTTATACATTCACAAAGAGATGGTTTGAAGTTAGAAATTATATTTAAAAAGGAAGCAGAGCATAAAAGTCTGGGAAATTTGCAGCCTGACGATGTGATAGAAGAGGAAAACCCATTTTCTGGGGAGGAATTCAAGCCTGCTGCAAAAATTTGCATAAGTAATGAGGAGCCAAATGTGAATTGTCAAGACAATGGGGAAAATGTCTCCAAGGCATGACAGAAATCTTCACAGCAGCCCCTTCCATCATAGTTCCGGAGGTCTAGGAGGAAAAAAATGGTTTCACGGCTGGGCCCAGGGCCTTGCTGCTTTGTGCAGTTTTGGAACTTGGTGCCCTGCATCCCAGCCATGGCTAAAAGGGGCCAACATATAGCTCAGGCCATAGCTTCAGAGGGTGCAAGCAACAAGCCTTGGCAGCTTTTACATGGTTTTGTACCTACAGGTGCACATAAGTCAAGAACTGAAGTTTGAAAACCTCTGCCTAGATTTCAGAGGATGTATGAAAATGCCAGGATGTATGAAAATGCCTGGATGTCCAGGCAGAAGTTTGCTGCATGAGTGGAGCTCTCATGAAGAATATCTGCTAGGGCAATGAGGAAAATGAGGGATTGGAGCCCCCACATGGAATCCCCTTTGAGACACTGCCTAGTGGAGCTGTGAGAAGAGGGCCACCATCCTCCAGACCCCAGAATGAAGATCCACTGACAGCTGCATCATCCACCTGGAAAAACCACTCAATGCCAGCTTGTGAAAGCAGATGGGATTGGGGCTGTACCCTGCAAAGCCACAGGGGTAGAGATACCCCAAACCATGAGAGCCCACATCTTGCATCAGTGTGACCTGGATGTGAGACATGGAGTCAAAGGAGATCATTTTGGAGCTTTAAAATTTAATGACTGCCTTGTTGGACTTTGAATTTGCATGGGTAGGCATCCTATCTTGTTTTAGTTCTCAAAAGGAATGCTTCCAGCTTTTGCCCATTCAGTATGATGTTGGCTGTGTGTTGGTCATAGATGTCTTTTATTATTTTGCGACACATTCCTTTATGATTAGCTTGTCAAGGGTTTTTATCATGAAGAATGTTGGATTTCATTGGAGACTTTTTCCATGTCTATTGAGATAGTCATATGGTTTTTGCTTTTAATTCTGTTTAAATGGTGAATCCCACTTATTGATTTGCATATGTTGTACCAACCTTACACCCCAGGAATAAAGATACTTGCTCATACTGAATTAACTTTTTGGTGTGCTGCTGGTTTTGGTTTGCTAGTATTTTGGTGATTATTTTTGCATCTATATTTATCAGGAATATTGGCCAGAAGTTTTCTTTTTTCATGTGTCTGTGCTACCAGGTTTTGGTATCAGGGTGATGCTTGCTTTGTAGATGAGTTAGGGAAAAGTTCTTCCTTTATAATTTTTTTAGAATAGTTTCAGTAGAATTGGTACCAGTTCTTCTTTGTATGTCTGTTAGGATTCATCTGTGAACTCATTTGGTCTAGGACCATTTTTGGTTGGTAGTTTTTTTTTTAATGATACAATTCCAGAACTCCATATTGGTCTATTCAGGGTTTCAATTTCTTCCTGTTCGAATCTTGGGAGGTTGAATGTTTCCAGGAATTTATTCATTTTCTCTTGAATTTCTTGTTTGTCTGTATACAGATGTTGATAATAGTCTAGATCATTTGTATGCCTGTGGGATTCATTGTAATGTTGCCTTTGTTGTTTCTGATGGTGCTTATTTAGCTCTTCCCTATTTTTTGTTTGTTAAATTTAGCTATTGATCTATCAATATTGTTTGTCCTTTCAAATAACCAACTTTAGGGTTTTCTTGATTCTCAGTATGGTTTTTCACATGTAAATGTTGTTGACTTTATTTATTTCTTTGTTTTTTCCTGCTAGTTTTGGGGTTAGTTTGTTCTCAGTTTTCTAGTTCTCCTAGGTGTGGGTTATTATATTGTTAATTTGAGATCTTTTTAACTTTATAAGGTAGGCATTTAGTTCTATAAACTTCTCTTAATGCTGTTTTATCTGCATCCAAAAGGTTTTCGTATGTTGTGCTTCTGTTTTCGTTTATTTCAAAGTTTTTAAAAAATATTTTTTGATTTCTGTTTTAATTTCATTGTTTACTTCAAAATCATTCAGGAACAAGTTGTTTAGTTTCCGTGTAACTGTGAGGGTTTTGGTGATATTCCTAGTATCAGTTTCTATTTTTAGTCTACTGTGGTCTGAGACTATGGTTGGTATAATTTTGATTTTTTTAAATTTCTTGAGACTTACTTTATGGCTGAGCTTGTGGTTGACCTGGGAGTATGTTCCATGTACAGATGAGAAGAATATATATTGATGGATGTAATGTTCTGTAGGTGTCAACTAGGTCAAACTGGTCAAGTGCCAAATTTAAGTCTAGAATTCATTTGTTAGTTTTCTGCCTTGATGGTCTCTCTACTGCTGTCAGTGGGTTTTGAGGTCCTCCGCTATTATATGGGGGTGTATAGGTCTTTTGGTAGGTCTAGAAGTACTTATTTTATGAATCTTTCTCCTCCAATTTGGGGTACATATATATTTATGACAGTTACATCTTCTTGTAAAATAGAAAACTTTATGTAGTTTCCTTCTTTATTTGTTTGTTTTTAATAGTGTTGGTTTAAAGTCATTTTATGTAACATAAAAAGAGTGGCCCCTGCTATTCTTTATTTTCCATTTGTATGATAGATAGGTTATCGGTATCCAGATTCCTTCTCGAGCTCGAACCAACATTATACTTTTCAAAATGGGAGTTAACACAAGTGTATAAGTGACAATTAATGCACTGGACAGTTTGATTGTTAGCCCAAATTTTGATATTTCCGACTAACAGCATGTAAGGAGGCTTAACATAACTTTGTATAGGAATAGTCAGGCAGAGGTAAACAAAGCAGAATGTCTGAATCTACATTGATACTAAGGGAGAGGAGCAGCGGTGGCCACGCCCGATGTTCTCCCCAGTGAAGAAGCAATCCGAGGTGCCTGGGATGCCAAAGAGGTAGAGGGGCATACCTGGGCCGAGAATAATTATCAAAATGCCAATTGGAGTGCCATAAAGGAGGACTGACATCAAAAAGAGGAAAGGGGTTCAAAGGGGATTTATCATGGGGTTCAGAATCTTGGATGCAAGGGGCGGTAGAGGGGACAACAGACAGAAAATTTTCCCCTTCCCATACTCACAGTCCGGACATGGCAATAGCCAATTTCCAAAGTTCTGTGTGTTCTGGGCTCAGAATAGGGAATATCATATGAGGCCTCGGGGCCAGGGGGTGGATAATGCCCTTATCTTCCGATTTTAAGGGAAAGAATGAGCTGAACCTCCTATGCAAAGTAGGGTGATGATCCTCCTCATCCTCCCAATAAGAAATAAAATAAGTAGCCTCCAGGCATTCCCTTCTGCCAGAGAAGCAATTGTTTTTTAAATAGCCCTTTCATGCCCAGTCTATTACTAAACCGTATGAATCATTTTTTAAATATTACTGCATGTCAGTTAACACAATCTTCCCAAATTAAAGTTTTAATGGGCCCTCAAAATTTTTAGGACACATGGTTTTCCTACAGATTTATATTGAAAATATGGAGTACTCCTAATACTCCCCTTTTCATTTGTCTTGAAGGAGAAAGGGAGAGGCCGGAGACCAAATGTCCCAGTTTGTCTGTAGCTAATCTCTCCAGAAGATAAGCAGCCCAGACTTGAGTTTCTAGATGGATACAACCAGGTGCATATCCAAGGCACAGAGGAGGGTTTTTATAACCCATAGTAACATTAAATGCAGTGCCTTCTTCTCCTGATTCAGCAGAGCAATGGTCATCTGTAGCTCCAGGCATCCACACAGTATCTTTAGTATAGGTTTCTGCAGGAGCATCCGTGCAGGTGAGAGGTCAAATAAGTGGAGGAAAAGGCACATAAGCCCAATAAGAATAATTTTGTGTAGTAGGTAAATCAGTGTGAGAAGGAACAGGTGAGACAGAAAGTATAAGGAGGAGAATCATTAAATGAAACCTATTGTAAACGAGATACAGTGCTGAAGGCGGAAGAGAAGAATGGGGGATGTTATTTTCAGGTTAATAGAAATGGTGAGATTTTTAGGTTTGTAAGGAGAAAAAGGGAATTAGAAGTGGGATTAGTTAGAGGGGTCTCTGTTGCCATTAGGGAGGATCAAACCAGATCCATTTTGATTTGACATGCCAGTTTTTGAGGAGTCGGCACAGATCTCACCATGTATAAGGGTGGTCTCCGACGCAGATGTCTTTTTCTTGTGGTTTTCGTTGTCAGTATTCACATGAAGTTTAAGTCTCCTAGTGGGTACCCACTAAGGAGATTGATGATCTCCTGGTGAAACACAAGCATACCCTCTTCCCCATGTTATAATTGTTCCAGGTTCCCAGGTATTGGTCTGGGAATTTTTCCATAACACTGGTTTGCCTTCATTTAGGGAGAATTTTTTGCCTGTATAATGGTGTTCAGCTGCAGTCAGAGTATTGTCTTTAGGAACATTTAGAAAGTTTAAAGTAAACAATGCTAAATGTAATTGGGAGTGGGGAGTGGTCGAATTATGCTTTTGTTGTTCAGACTGTTTGGACAATTGCATTTTTAAAGTGTGATTGGCCCATTCCACCACAGCCTGTCCTTGAGGATTGTAAGAGATTCCGGTAATATGGGAAATTCCCCATTGTTGCATAAATAAATCAAAAGCCTTACTAACATATCCAGGGGTGTTGTCTGTTTTTATTTGATATGGAAGCCCCATAACTGCCAAGCAAGAATACAAATATCTTTTAACATGGGCCATACCTTCCCGTTTGGCAAGTAGCCCAGATAAAGCCTGAAAAGGTGTCTACAGAAACATGTACATATGAAAGTCTGCCAAAGGAGTTAACATTAGTTACATCCATTTGCCATAAATCATTAGGAGTTAGGCCTCTGGGATTAATGCCAGGTTCCTGATTTGGAAGTACAAAAACTTGGCACTGAGGGCAGCGGTGGACAATAAGCTTCGCCTCTTTCCAGGTGAGAGCAAATTCATCTTTTAATCCAACAGCATTGACATGAGTGAGATTATGGAACTCCTGAGCTTCTTGGGTTGCAAAAGAGACCAAACCGTTGACCTTTTAGTTGCCAGTAGGCATGGTTCCTGGTAAAGTGGTATGAGATCTAATATGTGTAATACAGAAAGGGTGTCTGTGTTGGTGAATCGCCTGTTGTAACCTTGAAAATAAAGAAGCCAGTTCAGAATTATCAATATGTTTGATAGTAGTGGTTTCTATATTTTTAGTGGCATGTACAACATAGGCAGAATCAGAGACAATATTTAAAGGTTTGGGGAAATCCTGTAAGGTGGTAATTACAGCAATTAACTCTGCCTTTTGATCAGATGTGTAAGGGGTAGAAATAAGGTTGCCTGTAGGACCCACATAAGCAGCATCGCCATTACTGGAGCCATCAGTGAACACTGTAGCGGTCTCAGGAATGGGCTGATCTTTGGTCAATCGAGGGGCCATCCAAGAAGTCATTTTTATAAAATCAAACAATTTGTTTTTTGAATAATGATTGTCAATAACACGGATAAAATCAGCCAAGTGGATTTGCCACAGTATGGAATGTTGAAAAGCGGCTTGAACTTCAAGCTGACTTAAAGGAACCACAATTAAATTGGGATCAAATCCAGAAATTTTAAGTATTCTACACCAAGCTTGTCCAATTAGGGTGGCTATTTGGTCCAGATAAACAGACAAAGTTTTTGACACAGAATGAGGAAGAAAACACCACTTCACTAAATCATTATGTTGAACTATTGGCCCAGTAGGGGGGTGTAATGAAGCCAAAACCAGAAGCTGAAAAGGCTGAGATGGCTGTACCCTAGACAACTGGGCAGTTTGGATTCTTTCCTCTATGAATTCCAGTTCCAATGAAGCCTCAGGGGTCAAAGTCTTGGGACTGCGGAGATTGGAATCTCCACGCAGTGTAGAAAACAAGTTAGACAACGCATATGTTGAAATGCCTAAAGTAGGTCTTAAATCATTAATGTTACCTGAAAGTCTTTGGAAATCATTTAAAGTTTTCAAAGAATCTCTCCTAATCTGAAACTTTTGAGGTTGAATACATTCTTTATCGACTACCATTCCTAAATATTGAACAGGAGTGGTCTGTTGAATTTGATCCTGAGCGATGTGTAATCCAGCCTCTGTAGCACGGTGGCTCAAAAATTGGTAACAGTCAATTAATTCTTTATCAGTGGGGGCAGCAATTAATATATCACCAATATAATGAAGAATATAGACCTGGGGAAATTGAGTTCAAACTGGTGAAAGCACCTGTCCAACGTAATAAAGCTGGCAGATGGTAGAGCTATTCAGCATTCCCTGAGGAAGTGCTTTCCATTGATGATGAGCTGCAGTCTCCTGATTATTGATAGATGGTACAGTAAAGGCAAATTTTTCACAATCCGATTTATGCAAAGCAATATAAAAAAATATTTAAGATCAATAACTATGAGAGGCCATTTCTTAGGTATTAAAGCAGGGGAAGTCATTCTGGGTTGGACAGCTCCCAGAGGTTTAATTACCACATCAATGGCCCTTAAATGAGTTACCATCTGCCACTTACCTGATTTCTTTTTTACTAGAAACACAGGAGAATTCCAGAGGGAAAGAGAAGGTCCGACATTTCCAAGTTGTAACTGTTCAGAAACCAAGTGAGTTAAAGCCTCCAGTTTTTCTTTAGAGAGTGGCTACTCCTCACAACAGGTGTTTCTGATTTCCAGTTTAAACCAATAGGATTAGGAGGCATGGCAGTGGCCACCATTAAAAAGGATAAACTAAACCAGTCCAGTCTTGTTTTACAGTAACTTGAAGGGGGTTAGTAATTCCTTCATGGTTTGGACCCAGACTGAGTCCGGGAACAAACCCCATGTTTTCCATTATATGTTGACTGGGAGCACTATGAGTTATGTGGAATATTAATTTCAGCCCCCCCATTGTGCCAGCATATCTCTTCCCCAAAGATTAATGGGGATTGGTGTGACATAAGGCTGAATTGTACTCTTTTGACCATCAGGGCCAGTGCAAGGCAAGATAAATGTGCTCTGGTGAACTTCATCAGCTTTTCCAACACCTACTTGTCCCATGTTAGTGGGACGTTTAAGCCGAGAGGAAGGCCATAAATTAGAGGAAATAACAGAAACATCAGCCCCAGTATCTACTAAGCCCTCAAACTTTTTTCCTTGAATGTGTTTGGTGCAGGGAGGCTGTTGTTTAGAAATTACATTAATCCAATAAACGACTTTTTCACTGCCGGTGCCCATCCCAGGGCCCCGTATCTTATCTCCTTTGTTTAAAACAATATTAGATAGTAAAAGTAATTGAGAATTGACTCACCAGCCAGAATGGAAACAGGACCCTTGGGACACAACATAAGTTTAATCTCATCAGAGGAATCAGAATGAATGAAACCAATATGAACCGTGATTCCTTTAGCAGAGGTGGATGCCTTACCTAACACCAGGCCCACCAAACCTTGAGGTAAAGGGTCAGTAACCCCTGTGGGAACAATTAAAGGCAAAGAATTAGTTAGTAAATTTAGAGTAATGGTACTACAGGGATCGACTGCCCTGCCCCCTACTGTGGAGATAGACAAGCATTGTACTGAGACAGAAGAAGAGGCTGGGACCCATCTGTGTTGACTGTAGGTAAATTTGTTTGTGCTGGGGGCTGGGTTGCGACCACTTGAAGTGGAAACGCAACATTGGTCTGAGTCTGAGGTGTCCCATTTGATGTTGGGGCCTGGGATTGACCCTGCTTCCTGTTTCCCTGGTTCTGTGGCAAGGGATTTCCATCTATATCATATTTAGAGTGGCAAGTACTTGCCCAGTGTTTACCTTTACGACAACGTGGGCACACAGTAGCAGGAGCATTTGGCTGTGATGGTTGAACGGGCTTGGCCATTTTTAAGTTTTTAACAGTGCAAGTTTTTTTTGAGTATGAGCAAGTTGACCACAATTATAGCAGGCTCCAAGAAAGGAATCAGTTGAACCAGTTTGATTGCCATCCTTCATGGCTCGTGCCCACAGAATAACTTGGTGGGTCTCTGATCCAATGCCTTTACAAGCTTTAATATATGCAGGCAACACCTTGTGATCAGGTAAATGTTGTCGTCGGATGGAACGCATGGCCATTTTACACTCATGGTTTGCATTCTCAAAAGCTAACATACAAAGGAGAATGCCTTGAGCGCGCTCATCAGAGACATATTTTTGAACAGCATCTTGTAATTTGGCCAAAAAACCAGGATATAATTCATTGTGACCCTGTTTAACAGCAGTAAAAGAAACAGGAGTTTGGCCTGGGGCATGTAATTTATCCAAAGCTCTCATACACACCTTTGTTACTTGTTCCGTAACACACCTTGCCAAAAAGTCCCAGTCTAAAGGAAGCAAAATGACCTCAGTACAAAGAGTCTGTAATACCATTTTAACATATGGAGGAGTAGGATCATACTGAGTACAAACATCCTTGAATTCTTTTAAAAAGGTTAGATTAAGTGGCGCATATCGATGCACTTGTACCCCTTGAGCATTTGGAGGTTCCAGTGTGACTGGATAAGCCCACGCCTCTAATCCACTTGTTTCTTTTGTTGTGGTGTAATAAGCATTGCATGGAAGTTTCAAGAGCCAGCACATGGACAGAGTCGGCATAGAAGTGACAAGAAAAGTATGTGTAGATAAGGGAAACAAGTTGAGGAGATTGGACCGGTATGAGAGTGTGAGAAAGGGACATTGGGGGAGCAGAAGAGACAGAAGGCATACTGGTGATTATTGGTGTCTATGTGTGAAGAAGGGTACAGAGAAGCAGGTTGAGTGGATGGCAAAGTGACCAGTTGAGGGACCAAAATGACAGGAGGGTGAGGGGCTGCAGTGGATGGGGGAGGGCCTGCAGAATTACAGGTAAATTGTAGTTTGGTCCTGGAGCCATTAGGTGGCTCTGGAACCAAAGACTGACAAGGTTTGGAGAGGGAAGAGTTAACATAGATATGGTCCCAGGCTGTCCAAGTTGGGGCCACGGGAGCTACAAGTATTGGCTCTTCGTGAAAATAAATGAGATCATCAAGGGGTGACGTTAAGCCAAAGTCACTGGAGTTAGATATTGAATCCTCAATGTCATCAGGTGGGGGAGGAGTAGGCAAAGGGAGAAGCTGAGCAGATAACAAAGGCCGAGTGGGAGAGGAAAGCTGAGGAAGAGGTAGAGCATCACCAGATTCAGAAAACTGTGGTGACTGTAGGGGGTGACGGGATTGGTATGTCATTAGGACGGCATGTACCAAGGCCCAATCACCCTGAACAGTGATGGGAACATAGTTTCCTGTTGGGACCAGTTCCTGAAATTTTGCACCAAGATGATCCCATAGTTCCACATCTAACGTTCTCTTTTCAGGAAACCAAGGACAGTGTTCCTCCACTGCCCTGAATAGAGTGACCATATTTTCCATAGGCATTCAAACACTACCCTGTTTTAATAGGAGTTTAATATAGCAGAGATAAGCATGATGTTTAGACTCTGCATGACCTATAGTTACCCTGGACAATACACAGACAACTCACCAATCGTCAGGGAGCCGAACAGGCATTTCTGTGGACCAGACCAATGAATGTTTCTCCGTACCTACCAAAGGGAATCGGGTTCCACATGCACTTGGAAAAAGAAAACCATGTTGGGCATCAGATATTGGAGGAACCCACCCCCAATATTTCAATGTAGGTTCTTTGTATTTTTCATAAGGGTCAGCTGGCTGAGAAATGAAGAGAAAGAATACAAAGAGAGAAATTTTACAGCTGGGCCTCTGGGGGTGACATCACATATCGGTAGGACCGTGATGCCCACTTGAGCCTTAAAGCCAGCAAGTTTTATTAAGGATTTCAAAAGGGGAGGGGGTGCAAGAATAGGGAGTAAGTCACAAGATCACATGCTTCAAAGAGCAAAAAGGAGAACAAAGATCACATGCTTCTGAGGAAACAGGACAAGGGCAAATTCAGAACTGCTGATAAGGGTCTATGCTCAGCTGTGCACGTATTGTCTTGATAAACATCTTAAACAATAGAAAATAGGGTTTGAGAGCAGAGAACTGGTCTGACTTCAAATTTACCAGGGCGGGATTTCCCAATCCCAGTAAGCCTGAGGGTACTGCAGGAGACTGAGGCATATTTCAGTCCTTATCTCAACCACATGATACAGATACTCCCAGAGCGGCCATTTATAGACCTCCCCCAAGGAATGCAATTCCTTTCCCAGGGTCTTAATATTTAATGTTCCTTGCTAGGAAAAGAATTTAGTGATATCTTTCCTAGTTGCACATCCATTTATAGGCTGTCTGCAAGAAGAAAAATATGACTCTATTCTGCCTAACCCTGTAGGCAGTCAGACCTTATGGTTGTCTTCCTTTGTTCCCTGAAAATTGCTGTTATTCTGTTCTTTTTCAAGGTGCACTGATTTCATATTGTTCAAACACACATGTTTTATAATCAATTTGTACAGTTAATGCAATAGTGGTCCTGAGCTGACGTACATTCTCAGTTTACAAAGATAACGCGATTAAGAGATTAAAAATAGGCATAAGAAATTATAAAAGTATTACTTTTGGGAACTGATAAATGTCCATATTAAAATGAAATCTTCACAACAATTTATGTTCAGAGATTGAAGTAAAGACAGACGTAAGAAATTATAAAACTATTACTTTTGGGAACTAATATATGTCCATATTAAAATGAAATATTGACAATTTATGTTCCTCTGCTGCAGCTGCAGCCGGTCCCTCCATTTGGGGTCCCTGACTTCCCGCAACAAACATAATACCCAACAGGTGGTTGTTTAGCCTACACTTCCTTCCCTCCCTCCTATCCAGTAGCTTACTGTTCTATTGTTCCCATATTTATGTCTATGTGTGTTCAATGTTTACCTCCCACTTGTGCAAGACCATGCAGTATTTGCTTTTCTTTTCCTGTGTTATTATATTTTCAATAATGGCTTCCAGCTGCATCCATGTTGCTGCAAAGGACATAATTTCAATTCTTTTTTATGACTGCATACTATTAATATTTTATGGTGTCTGTTTATCACATTTTAAAAATCCACACCTCCATTGATGAGGACCTAGGTTGATTCTGTGTCTTGGCTGTTATAAATAGCTCTGTGTAAACATAGGAATACATGCATCTTTTTGATAGAATGAATTATTTTCTTTCATATATATACCCAGTATTGGAGCTCCTGGGTCAAATGGTAGCTCTGTTTTATATTCTTTGAAATCACTGAATTGATTTTCTCAGTGGCTGAAATAATTTGCATTCCCATCAATAGTGTACAAACGTTCCCTTTTCTCTGTAGTCTCACCAGCATCTATTGTTTTTTTGCTTCTATAGTCCTATGCACTTCTGTCAGCAAGTTTTATATTGGGCTGTGTGGTTCCATGTTCAAGCCAGTAGAATGATACCATATGAAATTGTTTTTAAAATAAAATCTTCAATGCATAGTCCTTGCATTTTATGATCTTCATATTATATAATAACTTGGTGACATGCCTGGCTAATGTGGGTAGAAAACACAAACACACACATACACACATGTGCACACACTCATATGTATCTTTATCAAAAATGATCTTATTAATTATTTGCAAAATTATTAAGGGGCTGGTAGAGATTTCAGTTAAAATACAGAAAATAGAATCAGGAAACCATTCCTGAATGGAATAATTGATGTGATTCAAACAAAGATTTTTGTTATATAAAACTCCATTGTTTTCCTAAGAGTTTGAGTTATGTTAAGAGGAAAACTGGCCCAGTTCTGCCTTGGAAGTGATATTTATGGTTTCTTTTGAATAAACATAAATTATAATTCACACTGTCTGTCTTAAAACTTGAGAAATTTTAATTCCTCTGGTTTGAGTTTCTTTCTCAGGAAACCATGCATCAGACCTCCCAGATAGTATCAAGAAAATGAAACATACCAGATCACCACATCTAGGCAATGAGACACCAGACTTCTTACCCATTATGGTTGCCTAACTGACCACCTGCTGCCTGCTGACCAACTTCTCTTCTTTACCTCCCCAAATTCCTGTTTTCCCACAGGTAGTTACATTTCTTTCTGTTATATAAGCCCCTAATTTTAGTGAGGAGATGGTTTTTTTTTTTTTTTTTTTTTTTCTTTTTGAGACGGAGTCTCACTCTGTCGCCCAGGCTGGAGTGCAGTGCAGTGGCCGGATCTCAGCGCACTGCAAGCTCCGCCTCCCGGGTTTATGCCATTCTCCTGCCTCAGCCTCCTAAGTAGCTGGGACTACAGGCGTCCGCCACCGCGCCCGTCTAGTTTTTTGTATTTTTTAGTAGAGACGGGGTTTCACCATGTTAGCCAGGATGGTCTCGATCTCCCGACCTCGAGATCCGCCCGTCTCGGCCTCCCAAAGTGCCAGGATTACAGGCTTGAGCCACTGCGCCCGGCCGAGGAGGTGGTTTTGAGACTGATCTTTCATGCTCCTTGGCTGCAGTACTCACGTGAAGCCTTCTCTGGCAATACTAATTTTCTCAGTGATTGGCTTTTTGTGCAGTGATCAGCAGAACGTAAACCAAACCCCTGGCATTTCAGTAAGCAGAAAACAATCTCCCCAAAGTCCTCGGTCTCCAGTAGGCCTCCCCTGACACCATTCTGATGGGGGAACCATGAAGCATCTGTTGTATATGAGTCTATTCATGAAAACTGACTTGAATGCACCTGCAGAGTTCATGTCTTCATGTGGGTGGCCTCTCAGGAGGTGAGAGAAGTAGGCTGGGGCCCCAAACATTCCATGTTTGTGCATTGGTGCCCTTCATATGTGGAGCTGGTGCAAACATGTATGAGGCAGTGGTGGTCAAGCGAAAGAACCCAGGTGTTGGTCATATCTAAGGACTTATGTTGACAAAACTTTGGCATGCTAGCCTCCACAGAAGCTCTGTGCTGCTTACCCTACTTCTGAGGTCTAAAGACATTTGCATATGATTTAGTTTGTTCTAATGTGTTTCTTGTAAACAGCCAAATGTTTAGGTTTTTAAGAAATTTGAAAGCTGATCTTTCAATAGCAAAACTCAGTAAATCCATGTTCATTTTGAGTAGCAGGGATTCGTTTAAATAGTTCCTGTCACTTTTGTTATTATGTTTTCTATTTATATGGTTCTCTTGTTTGTTTCTTTCTTTCTCTTGTTTGCTCTTTCAAACTATGTTTGTTTAAATAATTAACTTTTTTTTCCTTTAGGGTTCTTAAATAAGTTTTATGCTTTATGTTCATGAATCTTGTTGTCTTTAATTTTAAATAATAATATAATATTTATTTTGTGCACAATTAAAACAAGTAACTATGATTGAATAAATGATCCAATATCCTGAACTCTAAAAGCTTCCATTTATGTAAAAATAGTGTATCAAGATGAAAACTTTCAAATCATAGAAAGTTACAAAATAAAATAATCTTCTCTGTATTTTCCAACCTTTTTTCCCTCCAAAATTACTGTTACAGGCTTTTTGCTTTGGGTATCCATCTGTGTGTGTGTGTGTGTGTGTGTGTGTGTATGTGTAAAATAGTATATTTATTTTATGTTATAAATACATATAATACCTGTATAATGAAGTCATAGACATTATGAAAAGATGCCAAAAAATCTTTAATATTATATTGAGTATGATTTGTCTTATATGAAGTATTAACATCACATAAAAGACATGCTCTGTGCACTGTTTCATTCTCTGCTTTTTTCAGAGTATATTTTAGAGATGTTCCATATGATACAATGTATTTTAGAGATGTTCCATATCAACATATAAAAGTATACTTAGTTAATTTAATTTCATAGTATTACATGTACAGATAAACCATAATTTTATTGGCTGATGAAATATTTAGGTTAATTCCTAATTAATTTTTTTTATCACAAATACTACCATAAGCAAACTTGCACATTTCTTAGCAGAACTTTACACATACATCCTAATAGTGGAAATTTACACATACATCCTAATATTGGAACTTATGGGTAAGAAGATCTCAGAAGAGTTACTCTTCATTGAAATGATTTGAGATATCTGTACTTTATTTCCCTCAGGGAACTTGGATCAACATATTCAAGGAACTTGGATGAACATATCTTTCCCCATGTTTATTACAGCCTCAGTTTCCTAACATGTACTATTTACAGATCCCTATATCTACCATTCCTTTCTCATACTTCTGTTATAAAACTCAATAGAAATAGTAGCTGCTTCTTTCATGGAACTGAAAGGAGGAATATAAATATTCCTGAATATAATATAGAAATATTCCATAGAAATTCATGGAGGAATAGAAATAATATATGTGAATACTCATATATGATCCATATTTAGTGAATAAGAAATAATTGCTTTTATTTTTCTAAGTACAGTTATTATTGAAACTAGGCAGAGGGAAAAAAACCAAACAGAACAATGAAATTAAAAGAAAAAAAACTTACCTGTGGGGATCTTTGGTTCAAAAATAAATATGGTAGGGGTTGAGGGGAGTATGATAGGGGTTGAGGGGGGTAACAGTATTAAATCATGTTAGGTTATTAATAACTATTTCTTGAACTAGTTTACATTAAAAGACATGTGGATTGGTGAAACCCCATCTCTACTAAAAATACAAAAAGTAGCCAGACGTGGTGGTGTGTGCCTGTAATCGCAGCTACTAGGGAGGCTGAGGCAGGAGAATTGCTTGAATCTGGAAGACGGAGGTTGCAGTGAGCCAAGATCATGCCACTGTACTGCAGCCTGGGTGACAGAGCGAGACTGACTCAAAAAAAAAAAAAAAAAAAAAAAAAGACATGTGCATAAGTGCATAATTTAAAAATGAAGGAAAAAAAGAATAAAGATCAAGCAATTCATAAATAATGAAGGGAAAGACAGAAACCAAGAACATATATAATCATATAATTATTGCTGTTGCTATTGGTCCTTAATTTGGGCATAAAGACCTATATATTCATATTACACTTACGAACTGGAAAGTTATATATCATTTTAATGCCTCACTGGTTTTCAACTCCTCTTCCTCAAACAACTGCCTCTTTCCCCTATCACCAGTGGCAGTGGAAATTATTTTGCTCATCAGTGATATTCCACGTTTTGCTGTTTAGCTACTTGTATGCATCCACCATTTCTTCCGAGACCATACTGAAAACAAATAAATGAGCACTCTTAATATCAGAAGGAGACCAAAAGTAAGGAAGAATGAAATTGAGGCCAAAAGGTTAAGAGAAGAAAGATGTAGTTGCTCTTTTCCTGTGCCAGTACCTGGTGGTTTCTATTTGAGTGGGCAATTTCAGATCTCTGGTGAGTGAGGTTTTTGTAGTTCTGCTCCAAATCTTGATCATTTGGTTCTCAGTGTAGTTGTTCTTGAATTTTCCATGTGTGTGTGTGTGTGTGTATATATATGTATATATATCCTGATATTCTGGGTAAAAAGTCCTAGGTAGAAACTTTCCATTCTCTGTATAATAAATTTCCACTTTCAAAATGCTACTGTGACAGTGCTGAGGCAAAAAGTGTTTTTTACACATACACACAGATGCACACATACACACACACACATCCCACAACCTTCACTAATAACTGCAGACTAATCTAGTGATCAGTCTGATGCTGATTACAGCAATGGAATTTTACAGAGAGTACATTCCTGTTCCAATCCAGAATCAAAGCCAAAGCACTTTACTTAACTGATACTAGAGATACACCTATAGAAAAAATAAATTTCCCAATAAAAGCCAATTTATAAAAGTGGATGAAGTGACTATTACACCAGATGCACAGATATCAATGTAAAGACATGAGAAACATTAAAAAGCAAGGAAACCTGACACTTCCAAATGAATGGAATAATTCTTCAGTAACATATCTAAAAAATAGAAATCTATAAAATGCTTGAAAAAAATTCAAAATGTTGATATTATAGAATGATATTGTTTGGCTGTGTCCCTACCCAAATCTCATCTTGAATTGTAGTTCCCATAATTTGCATGTGTTGTGGAAGGTAATTGAATATTGGGGGTGGGTCTTTCCCATGCTGTTCTTGGGATAGTGAATAAGTCTTATGAGATCTGATGGTTTTATAAAGGGGAGTTCGCCTGCACACACTCTCTTGCCTGCTGCCATGTAAGATGTGACTTTGCCCCTCATTCACCTTCTGCCATGTGGAACTCTGAGTCATTCAAACCTCTTTCCTTTATAAATTACCCAGTCTTGGGTATGTCTTTATTAGCAGCATGAGAACAGACTAATATAGTACATTGGTACTGGTGGAGTGGGGTGCTGCTGTAAAGATAACCAAAAATGTGAAAGTGACTTTCAAACTGGGTAACAGGCAGAAGTTGTAATGGAGGGCTCAGAAGAGGACAAGAAGATGTGGGAAAGTTTGGAACTTCCTAGAGATTTTTTGAATGGCTTTGACCAAAATGCTGATAGTGATATAGACAATGAAGTACAGGTTTAGGCGGTTTCAGATGGAGATGTGGAACTTTTTGGGAATAAAGGTGACTCTTGTTATGTTTTAGCAAAGGGACTAGCAGCATTTTGCCTCTGCCCTAGAGATTTGTGGAATTTCGAACTTGAGAGAGATAGTTAAGTGTATTTGGCGGAAGAAATTTCTAATAGGAGAAGAATTCAAGAAGTGACTTGGGTGCTGTTTAAAGCATTCAGTTTTATGTACATACAAAGATAGGGTTTGGAACTGGAAGTTACATTTAAAAGGGAAGCTGAGCATAAAAGTTTGGAAAATTTGCAGTCTGAACATGCAATAGAAAAGAAAAACCAATTTTCTGAGGAGAAATTCAAGCTGGCTGCAGAAATTTGCATAAGCAATGAGGAACCAGATGTTAATTGCCAAGACAATGGGGAAAATGTCTCCAGGACATGTCAGAGATCTTTATGGCAGCTCCTCCCATCACAGGCCCGGAGGCCTAGAAGAGACAAATGGTTTCATGGGCAGGGTCCAGGAACTCCTGCTATGTGCAGCATGGGGACTTGGTGCCCTTTGTCCCAGCCACTCCAGCCATAGCTAAAAGAGGCCAATGTAGAGCTCAGACTATTGCTTCAGATGGTGAAAGCCTCAAATCTTGGTGGCTTACCTATGGTGTTGGGCCTGCGCATGCACAGAAGTCAAGAATTGAGCTTTGGGAACCTCTGCCTAGATTTCAGAGGATGTATGGAAATGGCTGGATGTCCACACAGAGGTGTGCTGCAGCGGTTGAGCCCTCATGGAGGACCTACTAGGGCAGAAGGGAAATGTGGGGAGGGAGCACACCCACAGGGTTCCCACTGGGTACTGCCTAGTGGAAGTGTGAGAAGATGGCTACCATCTTCCAGACCCCAGAAGGGCAGATTCACTGATAGCTTACACTGTGCTCCTAGAAAAGCCACAGATACTCAATGTCAGCCCATGAAAGCAGCCAGAATAGGGGCTGTACCCTGTGAAGCCACAGGGCCAGAGCTGCCTAAGACCATGGGAATCCACCTCTTACATCAGCATGACCTGGATGTGAGACATGGAGTCAAAGGAGATCATTTTGGAGCTTTAACATTTGACTGCTCTGCTGGATTTCATATTTTCATGGGGTCTGTAACCCCTTCATTTTGGCCAGTATCTCCCATTTGAAATGGGTGTATTTACCCAATACCTGTACCCCCATTGTATCTAAGAAGTAACTAACTTGCTTTTGATTTTACACTCTCATAGGCAGAAAAGACTTGCCTTGTCTCAAAGGAGACTTTGGGCTGTGGACTTTGGGCTGAAGGACAGTTCATTTTTCCCCTGCCCCCAAGGGACTCATTTTCAAGTGAGAAGACAGATAAATAAGAAGTTAATCCCCACATGTTGTGGGTGGGATCCAATGGGAGATACTTGAATTATGGGGGCTGGTCTTTCTGCTATGCTGTTCTCATGATAGTGAATAAGTCTCATGAGATCTGGTGGTTTTATAAAAGGGAGATCCCTGCACACACACTCTTTTACCTGCCACCATGTAAGATGTGACTTTGCTTCTCATTTGCCTCCTGCCATAATTGTGAAGCCTCCCCTGCCATGTACAACTGTGAGTCAATTATACCTCTTTCCTTTATAATTTTCCCAGTCTTGAGTATGTCTTTATTAGCAGCATGAGAACAGACTAATACAGAGAAATTCAGTGAGATACAAGAGAATACAGGCAAACAATACAAAGAAGTAATCCATTTATGATTTAAATGAGAAATTCAACACAGAAATTGATACCATAAAAAACTAGAAATCCAGAAAATGAATAAATTTAAAAATGAAATAAAACATAATCAAGAGATTCACCAATATAATAGATTGAGCAGAAGAATGAATTTGTAAAATTGAAGACAAGTCTTTCAAAAGAACCAAGTAAAACTAAACAAAAGAATATGAAAGAATAATAAAAGCTTGCATGATATATGGAGTATAAAAAAGTGACCAAATATTTGAGTTTTGAAAGTTCAAGGGGAAGAGATGGGCAAAGGCATGGACAACATATTTAATAAAATAATAGCTGAAAACTTCCCAAGTCTTACAAAGGATATAGAAATTCAGATACAAGGAGTTCAAAGATCCTCAAACATACTCAGCTCCAAAAGATTTTTTTCTATGACACATTATAGTTAGAATTTCAAAAGTTAAACCCAAAGAGAGAATTTAAAAACAGAGAAATGCATCAAGTCACATATAAGGGAATCTCCATCTGACTAACAGTGGATTTCTCAGTTGAAAACGTACAGGCCATGAGAAAATGGAATGATGTATTCAAAGGACTGAATAAAACAAACAAACAGAAAAATCTGTCACTCAAGCATACGCTGCCCAGCAAAACTGTTCTTTAAAAATGAAGTAGAAGTAAAGCCCTTTCCAGGTAAGCAAAAATTACAGGAGTTCATCACTATTAGACCACTTTTACAAGAAATGCTTAAGGGCATCTTACATCTGGAAGTGAAAGAGTACCTCACTATGATGAGAACACACAAAAGTATAAAACTCACTATTAAAGAAGATACAAAAATGAGAAAGAGAAAGAAGCCAGACGTTATCACTACAAAACAACCATCAAATCATAAAGGTTGTGAAAGGAGTATTAAATCTTGGGATCTCAATTGACTATACCAAATGGAAAAAATTAAGCTGAAAGCCGATTCATGCCAGAAACTGCATTTCCTTTTGTTTTCAAGCCATTATTTATAGATAAAATGTTAAATATCTTCAGAGATAGATACACTATGTTTACCTTATCTTATGTAAAGTGTCAATTTACCAAGTGCTAGCTGAATAAATAATTGACTATTCCTCTACCTGTTCCTTTTCTCCTGCAACAAACAGGTGGGTCCAGTAATGTGCACATACCCTCCCTTTTTCTACTGTAGCCTGCTTTCCCCCTTTAAATATTGAAGCCTTCAAAATCTTTGAAATAAATGTGGAGCACGGATTGTTCCTGTGGATTTGTTATCCTTTTGTCTGAGTACATAACCTCAGCAAAGTAAATTTCTAAATTGATTAAGACCTGTCTTGGATACTTTTTGTTTTAGATAGTAAACAACAGAAGAGGAAAGAAACAAAGGATATACAAAAAATCAGAAAATAAATAATAAGCAAATAACAAAATGATGGAAATAAGTCACCACCTGTCATTAACAACCTTGAATGAAGACAAAGATGATCATTGTATAATCACAGAGATCAATTCACCAAGAAGTTATAACAACTGTAAGTATATATACACATTAATATTGGAGCTCCCAGATACATAGTAAAAATATTAATAGAGGTAAAAACAGAGATAGACCCCAATAGAATAATAGTTAAGGACTTCAACACCCCACCTTCAGCATTGGATAGATCAACTATACAGAAAACTAATTTTAAAAAATTGAACTTATTCTGTACATTGGACTTAATCTGCACAATTAAGATAATTTTAATATAACTAATGTGACAAGATTACAGGTACCTAACAGACATTTATAGAACATTACATCCAACAGTTTCAGAATCCACATTCTTCTCATCAGCACATAGAACATTCTCCAGGAGATATCATATATTAGGCCACATAACAAGTTTCAACAAATTTAAAAATATTGAAATTATATTAAGTATCTTCTGAGACCACAATTGAATAAAAACAGATATCAATAACAAGAGGAATTTTGGAAACTGTACAACTACTTGGAAATTAAACAACATGCTCCCAAGCAACCACTAAGTCAATACAGAAATTAAGAAGAAAATAAAATAATTTCTTGAAATTAATGGAAAAGAAAATACAACATATCAAAACTATGGGATACAGCAAAAACAGTGCAAAGAAGGAAGTGTATAGCAATAAACAACTACATAAAAAAGTAGAAAGATTTCGAATAAACAACCTAATGAATCTCAAAAAACTGAAAAAGCAAGAATAAGCCAAAAACAAATTAATAGACTAAAAGAAATAATAAAAATCAGAGCAGAACTAAATGAAATAGAGACTAAAAATATACAAAAAATCAACAAAAGTTGGTTTTTAAAAAGATAAACAACATGGATAAACTGCTAGCTAGACAGAAGACCCAAATGAATAAAATCAGAAATGAAAAGGAAACATTATAACTGACACCACAGAAATACAGACTCAATAGTGACATTATGAATAACTATAGGCTAACAAATTGGAAAACCATGAGGAAACAGATAAATTACTAGACATATACAACTTACCAAGATTGAACTAGGAAGAAATAGAAAACCTAAACAGAACAATAATGAATGATGAGATTGAATCATTGTTAAAAAGACTTCCAACAAGAAAAGCCCTGGATCAGGTGGCTTTATTGTTGATTTCTCCCAAACTTGTAAGAAAAATTAACACCCATTTAAAAAAATTGGTATCAAAAAATTGAAGAGGTGGGAATTTTTTCTGATTTATTCTGTGATGTCAGCATTACCCTGATGCCCAAACCAAAGACACAAGAAAGAAAGAAAACTACAGGACAATAGGCCAATATTCCTGATTAACATAGACAGAAAAGTCCCCCCCCCAAAAAAAAAACCAGAAAACTGAAACCAACAATACATCAAAAAGATAAAATATAATGATCAAATAAGATTTACCTCAGTGATGGAAGAATGGTTCAACATAGACAAATCAACAAATGTAAGTTGTCATATCAACAAAATGAAGGACAAAAAATGTATGATGATTTTAATAGACCAGAAAAAAAGCATTTGATAAAATTCAACATCTGTTTATAATAAAAACTCTCAACAAATTAGGTATAGAAAGAGCGTATCTCAACATAATGAAGTCCATATAGCATATGCCCACAGACGACATCATACTGAATTGGGAAAAGCTGAAAACGTTTCCTCTAAGAACTGGAATAAGGCAAAGATGCCCACTTGTACCATTTTTATTCAACACAGTACTGTAAGTTCTGACAGAAGAATCAGTCAAGAGAAAATAAAAGACATCCAAATTGGAAAAGAGGAAGTCAAATTTTTCCTCTTTGTGAAGACATGATCGTATATTTAGAAAAACCTAAAGACTTCAGCAAAAAAGTCTTAGAACTGATAAATAAATTCAGCCGGTTGCACTATACAAAATCAACATATAAAAATTGGTAGTATTTCTATACACCAATAACAAACTAGCTAAAAATGAAATCAAGAAGGCAATCTTATTTACAATAGCCAATAGCTACAACAAATGCTTAGAAATAAGATTATGAAGAAGGCGAAAGACTTTTACAATGAAAACTATAAGATACCAATTAACGAAATTGAAGAGAACACAAATAAATGTAAATATATTACATGCTAATAAATCAGAATGATTAATATTGTTAAAATGACCATACTGTCCAAAGCAATCTACAGAGTCAGTGCAACCACTGATCAAAATATCAATGGCATTTTTCAAAGAAATAGAACATTCTAAAATGCACATGGAACTACAAAAGACCCTGAATTATCAAAGTAATATCAGTAGTAATCAAAACAGCATGGTATTCACATAAAAACAGACATATAGACCAATGTAACAGAATAGAGAACACATAATTAATTTCACATATTAGAGCCAATTTATTTTCAATAAAGCACCAAGCACGTACACTGGTGAAATGACACTCTATTCAATAAATAATGCTAGGAATACCGAATATCCACATGCAGAAGCATGAAACTAGACCCCTTTCACCATAAACATAAATCAATTGAAAAAGATAAAAAAGTCTTAAACGTAAGACCTGATGTTGTAAAATTACTAAAAGAAAACACAGGAGGAATGCTTCAGAACATTGATCCAGGGAAAGATTTTACGATTAAGACTTTAAAAGTATAAGCAACAAAAGCAAAAGTAAAGAAATATCACTATTTTAAAATAAAAATCTTCTATACATCAAAGGAAACAATGAACAAAATGAAGACACAACATGGAGAATGGGAAGAAATGATTTACAAATTATTTATCTTGCAATAATATGCAAGGAACTCAAACAGCTCAACAGAAAGAAAAACCCACTGAAAGTGGACAAAAGACCTGTATAGACATTTCTCAAAAGAAGACAAAATGGCAAGAAATATGTGAAACAGTTACTCAACATAACTAATAATTAAAGAAATGCAGATCAAAACCACAATGAAATATAATCTCACCCTAGTTAGAATGACTTTTACAAAAAATTAAAAACAACTAAATAACAAATATTGGTGAAGATGTGAAGAAAAAGGAACTCTTATACATCTTTCATGGGAATGTAAATTAGTATAGCCATTATGGAAAATAGTATGCAGGTTTCTCAAAAAACTAAAAAATCCAGTCCAGCAATTTCACTACTGGGTATTTATCCAAAGTAAAGTAATCCATGTATTAAAGGGAAACCTGTTCCCCCACATTTATTGCAGAACTTTTCACAATAGCAAAGATTTGGAATCAACATAAGCATCCATGAATGCATGAATGAAGAAAATATGGCAATATACACAATAGAATATTGTTTAGTCATAAAAAGAATGAAATCCTTTAACCTGCTGCCACATAGATGGAAATGGAAATCACTATTTTAAGTAAAATAAGCCCAGCATAGAAAGGCAAATATTACATGTTCTTGTTCATATGTGGGGGCTAAAAAAAGCTGATCTCATGAAGGTAGAGAGTAGAATAATAGTTATCATAGGCTGGGAAGTTTTGGGTGGGGGAGAATGAAGAAAAGTTGTCTCATGGGTGCAAGCATAGAGCTAGATAGAAGAATGAATTCTACTGTTCAATAGCATAGTAGCAGGATATAGTTAATAATAATTAATTCTATACTTCAAATAAAGAATTAGAAGAGAAGATCTGATATGTTCCAAAACAAAAGAATAATAAATGTTTGAGGTGATAAATAAATTAAATACTCTGATTTGATCATTGCACACTATATGCACTTATCAAAATATCACATTCATATCTATACCATAAATATGTGCAATTTTTTATAGCAATAAAAGAAATAAAAAAGAGTCCCTGTTCTCAAAGAGCCCGCAATCTAACTATGAGAGTTGGTGGATGGGGATAGAAAATTCACCAACTTGAATTATATCTCTCAGATTGATAATCCCTAAAAGACAAGTGAACCAATGCAAGAAAGCCTAGGGCCAGAAGAAAACAAAAAGAAAAAAAACCATCCAGTAGTTTCCGAAAAGTCCAAATTGCTTCTAATAGTACATCCCTATTCATATTGTTACGGAAATCACTTACCCAATAATTGTGACTTATTCAATTACTTTTGTGAACCAACTTCTGGCTCTTGAAGTTTGTATGTGACTAGAGTTAATTATGTATTGGAAACTTAGTGGTACAGAAGGAAGACCAAAATATTTTCCCTTACAAGTTTTGGATTTTGTTTCCAGTCTTACTACTTGCTATTCATTACTTGACTTGAATGAAATTAGTTAACATCTCTAATACTTATTTCCCTTTAAGAGAGGTACAAACTCAGCCTCCTGATTGCTCACAATTGTTAGGAGCCATGTTTGAGAAAATTTGGATGTCGTTATTAATTTTGGTGATAATGGTCATATATATATATTTTTTACAATTAGAACAGAGAAGAGGATATTGTTACAGTCCACATATAATAAGGAGATTACCTGAGATATTAGGCTGGAATGGTCATTGCCCCAGGACATGAAAGTGGCTTAGGTGAATTGTTGTTGAAAGAGTTTAAATACTTCTCAGAACTATTACAGATTGATCTCTAACACTGAGATCAATAAATAATTATACTGCCAATGCAGATTAGAGCATATCAGAAATCACTTCCACTTGGTAGTAGGAAATAAATGACAGAGAAACAATTGCTTAAGACTGGACATTTTCTTAAAGGTTAATACCTACTTTTTTCTTCTTTGCATCATTGTTCTAGCCATTTGCCTATTTACTTTTGCATGTACTTCCTATCCCCCTTCTGATTCTTCTTTCTATAGCAGAAAGTAAACCTGTGAAAACTGTGTCTTTCAGGTTCCCTGGCTGATTGACTTCTGTTTAGATTCTGTCTGCCTAAATGGCAGGAGACTGGAGTGTGGGAAAGCCAACTGAGTTCTTTCTCTGCCCCTCTTGCTGCTTCAGATGTAATCTTCAGCAGTAACTCTACCTTTATAATTCTAGTTCTTTTTAGAAAGCTCCTTATTGTCACCTGTTCCTTCCTTCATGGTCTCAATCACACTTAGAAGCCCATACTATGGGTCTAACCCCACCTGTGGTCCTCCGACAGAGTTCCAGCTCCCATCTGGTGGTCTCTTCTATGTGGCTCATCTGGTGGTCTCCTGGGAATCTCCTTCACTGGGGTTTTGGTTCCTCCTGGTGAGCCTGGCTTCTGGACTCTGGTATCATTTCCTTCTGCTTCTGTACCTCCAGTTTTAGGACTACAAACAGCAGCTTCCTGCAGATGATTTATCTCTGGGTATCTCATCTTTCCCTGTTTTTGGCTTTTTGGAAAACTCTGTGACTAGTTTGCTGAATTAAATTCCCTGGTATGGTTCTGCTTTCCTGGCTGAAGACAGGCTTGATATAATAATCAAATAACAGGTGGTGTACATCTAGCTCATTAAAAAGTAAGAAACAAGTTAAAACGAAGAGGTTGGGTGAGTGAAAAAATATGTTTTTACCAAATTAAATTATGATTTATACACCATGAAAATCTTTTTTTAAACAGTAATCACAATTTTGATATAAGTTTTAAATATTGATATGAATTATGTGAGAATATCAGCTAAAATATGGCATTTTAAGACTTATACAGATTGCTCATTAACTGGTTTCTGACTACAAAATCAGATTTTTTTTTTCACCATGGCTACTTGTAGAATAATTTTGTCTAAATCTCATTAGCTCTTCATGGAGAATATTTTAGAACTACAATTTTCCAATAAATAAACCAGGATAGATTTTTAATAAATTTCCCAGTAAGTCAATCCCTCTAAATGACTTTGGAGGGATTGAGTAATTTCCTTTTAAAAATTTGAATAGACTCTGCTTTAACTGTGTGTCTACATCTGTAGAATTAATGTATATGAATGCATTGACAAAGATCAGAACTTATCTACAGGAAAACTTTAAACAATGGTGATATCTAAAAACCTATACCACATGCTTTATTTATTTTGAACTTCTTATTTATTTGTAGATTTGAAGAATTACTATCCTCCTTGAATGATGAAACTGAAGGAAATATTTCTGCCCAATATAGTCGCTATCTGATCCTGGCTTATGCTGTAAATGAATGTGTCTACTATTTGCCTCATTTCTCCAGTGTAAGGGGCAATCCCAGGATTTTGCTCAGGGATTTGTTGAACCAGAGTTGCTTAGAGAAGGTAAATTTAAGATATGGCTAAGTTGTTGATGTCCTGTTTGATACGTTATAAATTTTCATCTTTTGTTTTCCCTCAGTAAGTACACTCAAATTCTAGAATGATTGCTCCCGAGTAAGGGATGAATGATCCTCATTAAACCTAAATATACAATTAAAGCTCAATCTACTTCATTGATGACATTGAGAAGGGCTGAAAACCTCTACATACTCAAGTTAAAAAATAATTTTAGAGGCTCATACTCTATTTCAATTTTTCTTATATACCAAATGATGATGAGTACAAATTGTCACCCAGATAGAACACTATGCAAAAGGTTGAAACCCAGCCTAATATAGATAGGAGGAATAGAAAATCTACATTATTTTTTCCCAGTGTGAAATACTTGGTTTTTAAAAATTCATCATTATAATTATTGAGTAACAATTACATGAGAGAAATCACATTAGACATTATGTATACTATCTATCCTGCCTTTTATCCTATAGGCATATTGGAATGCCCAAACTGAAAAACAAGATGGGAGGATCTTAGCTGATAAAGAGTGGCAGAAAGTTGATGACTACTAAGCATAAAAGTAAATGCTTATTAATAAGAGATGCATACTGAAGTGTTAACGTGTGACATGTATCTTTGATTTACTTTAAAACGCTCCAGCAAAAAGAAGTAAAAACAAAAATAAGCAAAGGGCATAAAGATAAATGAAACAATATTGAACCTAAGCAGTTGAGCAACATGATACATTTTGCATTTTGGAAAGATCACTATGGCTACCTGCATGGAGAAAGACTAGAAAATGGATTATATTTTCATAATCACTTATTTTTTCTATTACTTTCTTATGCTTGAGCACTGGATGTCCCTTGCATCTCCTTTACAAGGACTGCCCCTTTTTCTCTACATTCTTAGTTCCTGGCTGACAATTTTCCAAACCTGGCTGACAGCCTGAAACTACAGGATTATATATTTGGTTTCAAGCTTCATCCACACTGAGAGATGGTTGCTACTAAACCATCCTTCCAAATAAGATTACCCTATAAACTAGTTGTGGCCCATATAAATCTCAAATTTACTATTTACTATTGGCATATTAATTTGTTTCAATGAAGACTAGCCCTACATTTTGATTTGACTCATTAGCCCTGTCACTTCTTACTTTATGTTTCCTTCTCTTCTTCATTCATTCATCTCTTTGAATGGCCAATATAGTAAAACCTTGTCTCTACTAAAAATACAAAAATACACACACACACACAAAATGAGTCAGGCATGGTGGCAGGTGCCTGTAGTCCCAGCTACTCAAGAGGCTGAAACAGAATCATTTGAACCTGGGCAGTAGAGGTTGCAGTGAGCTGAGATCGCACCACAGTATTCCAGCCTAGGCAACAAGAGCAAGACTCTGTCTCAACTAAAAAAAAAAAAAAAAAAGATGGAGAACTCATGTTTTACACTTGCAAGCATTGTGGAAATGCCATTCTGTGCTGGTCTAGATCTCATTAAGTTACCATATTGACCTCAAATAGGCAGAAGTATGTGCTATATGTGGAGATAGGATTTCTGGGTCACTGTCAAATTATGAATTCACCAAAAATTTCTCCTGGCCTCTATCACACACTCTGGCCATCAACACTATTCTTGAAATAGTTGTGCAGGAGATTCTAACCCTTCTTTGACCACACATTGAATCATGGAGAATGGTGAGTAGTAGGTATGGCACAGCATGTTCACTACTAGTGGGTAATGTAGAGAAATGGTCAGACCCTGTTCTGCTCATCTGTCATCCAAGGAACTAACGACTATATGTCTGGAGTTTGTTACTTGGATTATGGAACATGAAGCTCCAGCTGCTTCAGTCTTTGTGCATCCTTAACCCAAATAGCTAAGGATATCAATATACTGTGCCATAGCTCCAACCAGCATACAGGTGACTAGCAATTAGAATAGTGTTGAACGCTCATATGAATCATCTGATACATCAATTAGACAGCTTGATATTATATGCCCATATTGCATTTGTTTATAATCACATTTTACTCTTTCCCTATATATTTTCTCTTTATGTTTGTTTTGTCTCTCTAATGAAATTCCAACACCTAGTCTTAAAATTATAGTCCCTTGTACTCTTGGTGAAAGAAACTCAGCTGTCCTACGGAGCTGATATTATTGTTTTCTATAAAGTTAGTTTACAAGAGACAAATCAATGACTTTAACAAAAGTATTTATTGTCTTCTTTCTAATCTGAAGATTTTTATAGGAACTAATAATTATTTTATTTTGCAAATGTTTCTTTTGAACTTTTATTTTTATAAAAGTGTCTTGTAAAACATTTGGATTTTAGAGATTATTACTATATCCTATGGAAGTAAACTTCATATCTGAAATGAAGTCTTTAATTGTGAATGAGGAACTCAGATTTTCCTACATCTGCACTAATTCAGCTTACTCTTATCTGCACTTTTACATGGGGGAAAAATAGAACAGCAGAGAAGCCAGTGCATTTTCCAGGTTAGTGTCTTGCTTACACATAAGAGTGTTTAATCACAGTGAGTGATTAAAGACTTAACTGTTACTTTTGTGTTTGATTTTTCCTCCAGCTTTTTTTAGGTTTATTTGACAAATAAAAATTATGTATATTTACATTGTACAGGGTGATCTTTTAAAATCATTGTAAAATGATTATAACAATGAAACCAATTGACATATCCATCACCTCATATCGTCATTTTGTATGGGTGTGTGGAGAGAACATTTAAGCAAATTTCAAGTATACAATACAGTATTAACTCTAATCATGAGGCTACATTAGATCTTCAGAACTTATTTATTCTGCCAAACTAATACTTCGTACCTTTGACCAACATCTCTCTACTTCCCCCACATCTGCACTACCCTCAGCCCTTAGCAACCATCATTCTACTCTCTGCTTCCATGTTTGACTTTTTTAGTTTTCACAGTAAGTGAGATTATGTAGTATTTGTTTTTCTGTGCCTGGATTATTTGACTTAGCATAATGTCTTCCAGGTTCATCCACCTTTTTGCAAATGACAGGATTTCCTTTTTTAAAAGGTGGAATAATGTTTCTGTGTGTGTGAGTGTGAATGTGTGTGTGTGTGTAACATTTTCATTTGAAATTTTTCCATTGAAGAACACTTTGGTTTATTCTTTATCTTGGCTATTATAAATAATGCTAGAATGAACATAGGAGTGCAGCTATCTTTCTAAGATACTAATTTCATGTCTTTTGGATATATACCAAGAAGTAGTATTGCTGGATCATATGACAGTTCTATTTTCAATGTCTTTTTTAGGAAACTTTATACTGTTTTCCATAATGGGTATGTCAATTTACATCCCAGTCAACAATGTACCAGGGACCCCTTTTCTCCAAATTCTTGCCAGCACTTGTTATCTTTCATCTTTTTGATAATAGCCATTCCAATAGGTATGCCTTGATAGCTCACTGTGGTTTTACTTTGCATTTCTTCAATGATTAATGAGGTTGAACATTTCATTTCATATGTCTGCTGGCTATTTTTATGTGTTCTTTTGAGAAATATCTATTTATGTCTTTTGTCCACTTTTTAGGAGTTTTTGTTTTTGATTTTGCAATTGAGTTATTTAAGTTTCTTACATATTTTGGAAATTAATCTATTATCAGATGTATGGTTTGCAAGTATTTTCTCTCATTCTGTGGGTTTTCTCTTTGCTCTCTTGTTTCCTTTGTTGTGCAGAAACTTTTTTTTTCAAGATGGAGTTTCAATCTTGTTGTCCAGGCTGGAGTGCAGTGGCACAATCTCAGCTCACTGCAACCTCCGCCTTCCGGTTTCAAATGATTCTCCTACCTCAGCTTCCCAAGTAGTTGGGACTACAGGCACCTGCCACCACACCCAGCTAATTTTTGTATTTTTTAGTAGAAATGGGGTTTCACCATGTTGGCTAGGCTGGTCTCAAACTCCTGACCTCGTGATCCACCAGCCTCGGTGTCCCAAAGTGCTGGGTTTACAGGTGTGAGCTACCATGCCTGAAACTTTTTAGCTTGATGAAATCCCATTTGTTTCTTTTTGGTTTTGTTGCCTGTCAAATCCATTTGTTTTGGGGATCATATAAAAAAAATTTCCCAGAACAATGTTCAGGAAAGTTTTCCCTAGGTTTTCTTCTAGTATTTTTTATAGTTTTGGGTCTTACATTTAAGTCTTTAATTCATTTTGGGTTGATTTTTGTATATGGTGTGAGATAAGGCTCTAATCTCAATTATGTGAATATCTAGTTTTCCCAACACCATTTGTTTAAAAAAGACCCGTCCTTCCCTTATTGTGTATTTTTGGCATTTGACTGTAAATGTGTAGATTTATGTTTAAGCTCTTTATTCTGTTCTATTTATTCAATATCTCTCTTTTATGCCAGTACCATAATGCTTCTATTGCAAAGCTTTGTAGTATATTTTGAAGTCAGGTAATGTGATGCCTACAATTTTATTCTTTTTGTTCTAGATAGCTTTGACTCTTCTGGATCTTTCTTGGGTTTTTGTGAATGTTAGGATAGTTTTTTCTATTTCTGTGAGAGATTACTTTCAAATTTCAATAAGAATTGTATTGAATCTATCGATTGCTTTGAGACATATTGGCATTTTAACAATATTAATTTTTCCACTTCATGAACACAAAATATCTTTCCAGTTATATGTGTCCCTTTCAGTTTCTTTTGTCAGTGTTTTTCTAGTTTTCAATGCACAGGTTTTTTAACTCCTTGGTTAAATTTATTCCTAAGTTTTTTTGATGTTATTATAAATGAGATTGCTTCTTGGTCCCTTTTTCAGAAAGTTTTTTGTTACTGTATGGAAACACCACTAAGTTTTTTATGTTGATTTTGTATACTGAAATTTTACTGAATTCATCTATTAGTTCTAACTTCTTTTGGTGGACAACTAGTACATTCATTTTGGCTTGTTGTTTTAATTTACTGCCCTAATACCTCATAGTTCAGCTGTCTCCAGCTCAGCTCAGCTCTTGACATGAGAGATTACTTTTATTGGTAATTTTTTGCCTTCTTTAAAAAAGGATTTTTAAATAAATAATCCATAATACATTTATTTATTTGCCCACTTTTTAATGTATATAATAAAATTCCTTCTGTGAACAGTTACTAACTCTGATCTGACCACTACCTTGGCCCTGACCCCATACTTCACAGTCACCTTCTTGGTAATAACTATTAGTTGACATATCTGTATATGTCTGTATTTTGCCTTTATGTGCCCGTATGTACATACGTATCTGTATATCTATATACATTTGTACATATCTATATACATTTGTGTCTATCTCTATATTGGCATATCTGTACACATCTGTGTAATGTTTGTATTTGTCATCATATGTAAGGATTCTTTGTCCAACTAGAATATAATCCTTGAATTATTTTATCTTATTACATGAATATGTTAAGAAAGAAAAAAACCTTGAAACTATTCACAAAAGCAAGAATATATGAGTTTCTTCTTTATTCATTTAAATTTTCAAATGTCGTCATGCATTGAATGACTAAACTGAGCTGAAAACAGAGAGCTCTATATGGAGACTCCATGTTTAGATCAAATATCAGCCTGCAAGGGGCAGGAGGCTGACTTCTTCAGGGTCTCCTTAGAGCCCATCTATCTCTGTGGTGACCTCTACCCAGCCTGGAGCTGCATTGCCAATATTTGCTTTGCTGAGAGAATCCAGAGAGCTGTCATATATATCAAGTTTGTTGGTGTCACTTTTAGTTGCTGCTATAATGTAGCTATAGCTAGAGATTTCTGAACATGGATTGAGAGGATTTTTTCCTCCTAACACAAAATATGTGATATCTTTTCCAATTCTCTATTCAAAACCCATTTCTCCAATTCTATGACACTGACTTGGTATCCTACGATTCAATTTAAACTGACGAACTGCTCGGGTTTAATGTCAGACTCCATAGGTTTAAGAGCTCAATCTCACAACCTCATTTCAGATGCAAATTTTTACTTCTAATCGACTGGCTATAAATTGGGGGTCCCCATGGCTTCCTCCTCAGGTTTTGCAATTTGTTAGAATGACTCACAGAACTCATGAAGCCATTTACTTAGGTCTACTAGTTTATTATAAGGGACAAAAATAACTGTCAGGTGAAGAGGTAGGTAGGGAGAGGCTCAGAAATGTCCTAATGGTGGGACCTTCTGTTACTCATGGGGTTGAGGTGTACCACCCTCCTGGCATGTGAATGTGTTCCCCAATTAGGAAGCTCTCAGAGCTCCATCATTTATTTTTTATTTTTATTTTTAGTTTGTTAGTTTTTAATTGAGATTTCATTATGTAAGCTTGATTGTGGCCATTGGTTATTAATTAACTCTCCATCTCTCTCTCTTCCCCAAGGTTGGCATGGAGGGGTGGGTGGTGGGGAGGCGGGTAGGACTGAAAATTCCAAGTTTCTAATTAAGGCTTGGTCTTTCTGGCAACTAGCCCTCATTCTGAAGCTATCTAGGGGCCTGCCAAGAGTTGCTTTACTAGAACAAAAGACATTCCTATCAACCTTAGCCCTTAGGAAGTTCCAATGGTTTTAACAGCTCTGTGCCAGGAACTGGGGACAAACACCAAATATATTTCTTATTTCACCACAAGTTGATATGAAAATGTTTAAGAGTATATATTTAAAAATACATAAATATACTTAAGAGGTCAGTGACAAACTGGGAAAGGGCTGGGTGTGAATATGCCAAATACCCTTTTAGGTACATCAGTTACTTTTGCTGTGATAATGTTGCATAACAACCACCCACAAAATCTTAGTGGCAAAAAACAGTAACATTTTCTTTAGCTCACAGGTCCATGGGATTTAGCTGACCTCCTCTGGACTCATTTATGTGCCTGTGGTCAACTGAGGGGTAGTGAGGCAGTTCTACTGATCTTGTCTGGGCTCTCTCCCAAGACTAAGAGCCAGCTGGCTGTCACTTAATACAGGATAGACTTGGCTGGGATGATAGGGAATGATTCAGTTTTATTCACATGTCTTTCATCTAGCAGGCTAGCAAAGGTAAGTACTCATGGCAATGGCAGAGAAATGAAAACCAATACAAATGCAGAAGCGTTTTCAAGTATCTGCCTGTATCACATTTGCTCGCATGCCATTTGTCAACATAGGTCACGTAATTGATCACCATGTTAAGGAGTGAGTATAACATCTTTTCCTGAGTAGGAGGGTACTGCAAAATTACATGGCAGAAGGACAGTTCTCTGGAAACAAGGAGGGCGAAGAATTGGGCCTTCAATGCAGTCAATGCATAATACTATATAAACAGCTCCTATTAATCTATAGGAAAAATAATAAACACTCCACTAGAAAAATAAAGACAAGGAGATAATTGCAAGACAGAAAATACAAACAGCCACAGGATACAATACTACATTGAAAACATTTTTTACAATGAATTAATAATAATAACAATAATAACACTTTAATGCTAGTAAAGTGGTCTAACATGTATTAATATTCTATTTTGTAAGGAGGGAAATAATTTAGGGGATAGTTTGCAGAAAAATTGTTAAAGTGTATGAAGTGCTATTTCTGAACAATATTAAGTTTATAATCTAATAAATCATCTTCTTAGAATAGAGACTTTAAAATACTGTTAATTGGAATAAGTGTTCACCTGCAATTATTTTGCCAGCATTATTCATATGAGTTAAAGATAAAAATGCTCTCTATATCTAAGAGTTGGGGAGCATGGGAAGGTTCATGTGAATTAGGAGCTGGTCTGGATAGCAAGTGAGCCTGGCAAGATAGCGTGCACACTGCCTTACTGCCAGGATGAAAGGCATGGCCCGAGCGTGTGATCCAACACTTACAATGTGGTTTGAATTCAAATTCCTTACTTGGGAAAAGCATGACAGCAATATTGACAGTATTTCTGGAAATATTGTGAGAGAAGGGACCCCCTCACTGCAGGAATAAAGACAATGGGTATAAAGCTGGGAGCCGGGGGTTTGAAATTTGACAATAATTATTATTTTGTTAAAGCAACTGCCATTTATTGAGGACCATACTGTATTCAAAGTGTCAGGGATCAGAGAAGTTAAATGTCTTGTTCATGGCCATACAGTTGGCTGAATGGAAAAGCCAGAGTATGAAAACTGGACTTTTTGACTCCAAAGCCAATGTACTTTATACTGTTCCATAGAGTAAAACACTCTTATTTCATCTGCACCTTGGATGATAAAGATGTAGAATGACCAAGCATAACTGAAATGAGATGTGAAAATACAGTTCCTCAGGCACAGAATAAAATATTAGCTTGGGTATTGCTTATTGTAGTAGGCAGAATATAGCTCTGAAGGTGTTCATATCCCAGTCCCAGAAACCTGTGAATATATAACCTCGGTAGAAGGGACTTTTTAGGTGTGATAATGTTAAGTATTTTGCAATGTGGAGATTATCTGTATTGTTTAGGTAAGCCCAACATAACCACAAGGGTCCTTATAAGAGAAAGGCAGGAGGGTCAGTGTTTGAGAAAGAGGGGTGATGATGGAGGCAGAGATCTGAGTGGTATCAGGAAAGATCCATGAGCTAAGAAATGTGAGTAGCCTCAAAAAACTGGAAAAGGCAGGAACACAGGTTATTCCTTAGAGCCTCCAGAAAGAATGCAGTCTTGCAAACTCATTTTAGACTACTTACTTTCAGAACTGTAACATAATAAACTTGTGCTGTTTTAAGCCATTAAGTTTTTAGAAATTTGTTATAGCAGCATTTGGAAACTAATGCAGTTACCTTACTTATTCTGTTTAAATTATAGATACAAATAGGTTTGTCTTCTCTATTTTATTATTATATATGGATACACATTTCATTATCCTATTTTATCATCATGAGAGTGACCTAATTTTTGACAAAATCAAGTCTTTAAATAATTGCATGGGTCAGTATGTTTCTGATAATAAGGAAATCCAAATAAATAAATAATTTCATATAAAGATAGAGAAAGAGGTTGATTCCATTAGACAATCAGCTAATGACACTGTTGAGGATAAACCCTAAATCCGTGTATTAAGGATTATGTTCCAACTAGAAAGATAGAGGAGAAACAGTGTACAAAAGGATGCACGTTTCAGATAGGGTATAAATGCAAGATTCAATTAGAGTGTAGATGATATTGATCACCTCTTGATAGGGTCTTGACTAGTCATAGGAAATATTCAAGATGTCTTTCTGTATGCCACGTTTTGCATGATATATTTCAGTCTAGAGGGCCTTATGCATTAATACAGGGAGCTACACAGTGGTCATTTACTTTCAATCAGTTCCAAGATGCATTGGCTTTGACTTCCCTGTGGCATATAAACACAGCTAAGTTCTGAACTGATTAGGTACCAGGCTTAAAACAAAGCCTATTTACTTCAGCAGTAAAAGTTGTACAAGCCACCTCCAAGTCCTTTACTGAGGGTTCAGTGTATCCAGAAGGAAACAATGCCTGTATTCTTTCCCCTCAAACATAGGTCCCAATAGCCAGCACTCACAGAGCCCAGGAAGCTTTCAAACCAAGTGTGGCTAGATATGGATATGATGGCGGTAGCTTCCTTTGGATCAGAGTTTGGATGACAGGGTCCCCTTACAAAATAAGCCAACTAGCAATTGCTGCAGTCCTGTCCTATGAGCAGATTGTCTCTTTTATCCTATTTCGCTCAGCACTACTAAGTGCATGGCAGTGAGGTTTAGTGCTTACTAATCTACCACTTTTTGCAAGAAAATACAAAGCAATAATTAAAAGCAGGAAACAATTTCTAATTCTTAGCTTTCACTCCTTCTATTTCTCTTGTGTATTGTAATGAAAAAGGAAGATACTTTGTGATAAGAGGAGCTCTCACTAAGCATATGTGATAGAAGTTAATTTTTTTCAACTAACATCAGTTAATGTACCTAAAATTTCTAACTGGTTCAGGGCATGCTAAACTTGGTCATGGATGTACTCCAGAAAAAAATTAAAATAATCACTTTTTTGAAATAGAATATCTCCTGCTAGAGATGCCTAGTGATACAAGTCACACAATTTTAATTGTATTCTTAAAATTACATGTTCTGAAATAAAACATTTTGGAGGACATTATCTGATGAGAGATTTTAAAACAATCTACATTGTGTTTAATTATGCAAAAACCTTTTGTAAAGCTTCACTTTTTTTTGTTAAAGGAGATATGAGTTTTATTAATCTGTAGATCTTAAATACACGAGAAAAATGTTATTATACAGTAGTTTGACTATGTGACTACAATAGGAGGAAAACTATTCTCAGGCCAAGATAAAAAATGTATCTACAAAAAATAGTAATCATTTTTGAAAACTGATTTTAGATCTGTGGTACACTGTTAAGCAAGTTGTGTTATGATTCTCTCCTATTTTTGGGTGGAAGCACATTACAAAAATTCAAATTCAAATAAAGGTGATAATTATGAGGCCCACTACAGACATTAAGTACTGCCACTTACAGTGAGGACCAGTGTTAAGCAGCATCACAAGATTTAAAAGCAGTTTTTCCTAGTATCCTAATGTCTAAATGGTGAGATCCTATTCTGTAGGCATGATAAACCATCTTGCAGGTTAAAATTCATGGAATGTAGAATCAAGCTTTACCCTTTTCCAGAACTTATAGTAGACATTTAATAAATTATTATAATTAATTATGAATAATAACCCCGTGTTTTTGAACGTGTCTTTGCATATGCAGAAGATGATTCCATCAGCACCTAACAGACTTGCGTATTCACAATTATTTCACAGGATGACAATATCAGTTTCCTGGAAAATTGCAATAGCTAATCAAGATGCTTGCAATCTTGCTGAAGTTACACATTCCAAACAATTGCATACACAATCTGGTCAACATCTTAAGTTGGTGTTGGATTCCACAAAACTGTTGTGGAATCATTTTTTTTTTTTTTTTTTTTTTTTTTTTTTTTTTTTTTTTTGAGGCGGAGTCTCGCTCTATCGCCCGGACTGGAGTGCAGTGGCCAGATCTCAGCTCACTGCAAGCTCTGCCTCCTGGGTTTATGCCATTCTCCTGCCTCAGCCTCCCGAGTAGCTGGGACTACAGGCGCCCGCCACCTCGCCCGGCTATTTTTGTATTTTTAGTAGAGACGGGGTTTCACCATGTTAGCCAGGATGGTCTCGATCTCCTGACCTCGTGATCCGCCCGTCTCGGCCTCCCAAAGTGCTGGGATTACAGGCTTGAGCCACCGTGCCCGGCCGGAATCATTTTTTTTATGTGTGATTTTTCAGTGGATGGTAATATTTTTGAAAGTTAAAATGAGGATGTTGTTTTTCTCTTGTTTCATGTTTCAATTGAAAATCTAAGGGAATTTACAGATGTGCTAATTTTAAGTGACCATTATATTATAAGCCAAGTTACTCTAACAGAAAAATTGGGAAGGTAAATAAACATTGTGTGGTTTAAAATTAATATCTAATTAATTTGAATGGAAATAATGATATTTATATAAGAAATAGGATCTTGGCTGAAAATCAGAAGCATCCCTATGACATATTTAAAAATCAACAAAGCTAGAAAAGGATTTTATCCTAAACCATTAGTTATTATCAAACGTCACTGTAGAGTATTCAATATATCACTTTGAAATTAAATAACAGAATACAAATTGTTAATAACATCATGTTATAATTGTTTTGTGATTGTAGAAATTTTTGTTGATGTAACAGTAAGAATACAAACAATATTACCAAGTAAAAAAAGTAATTCTTTATAGATTCTATGATCACATACCTGAGCAATCCTGAGTTGTCGACTCACAACTATTAGATATAATGAAAAAATTCACTAAAGGGCTGGATAATAAAAAATAATTAAATCGCAATAGTGATCCTGCATGCCAGCAATAAATACCTAAATTTTATAATTGATAAGGAAATTCCACTCATAACATAATAAAAAGATAATATTTGGGGGAATAGGAAATAAGCAATCTGGATGAGTCATATAAAGAAACTGTGAAATTGAGACATGCTGAAGGACACATATTTTATACATGAGAGTGGATATCCATGCAGGAGCGTGGAGGAGAAACTTAATATGAATAGAATAGAAACGAAGTAAGAACTGAGCCTTGATTACACCAATGACAAGAGCACATGATGAAGACAGGATTATGTTTAATTCAGCTTCTTGTCCCTGAGGTTAAAAATACATGGAGAATAAAAGATAGCTGGCACATGTATTTTGTTCTAAACTGTTTCCACAACGTATTGTGAAAATAGGTATTCTGTCCAAGTTAATTTACAGTTTGCATACTGTACCAATTAGCATTCCAACAGAAGTTTTCTATGACTTTTTTTTTTTTTCTTTCTTTTTGTTTTGAGACGGAGTCTCGCTCTGTCTGTCCCCCAGGCTGGAGTGCAGTGGCCCGATCTCGGCTCACTGCAAGCCATGCCTCCCAGGCTCACGCCATTCCCCTGCCTCAGCCTCCCGAGTAACTAGGACTACAGGCGCCTGCCACCACACCCGGCTAATGTTTTTGTATTTTTAGTAGAGACGGGGTTTCACCGTGTTAGCCAGGGTGGTCTCGATCTCCTGACCTCGTGATCTACCCGCCTCGGCCTCCCAAAGTGCTGGAACTACAGGCGTGAGCCACCGCGCCCATCCTTCTATGGCATTTTAAGTGTTACTTAAAGGTACAACTAGGCAAGAACATAAAAATGAAGTATTTGTCAATGACAAATTTTGATGAACGTTGTGTGACAATCTCATGCAAAGGGAACTAGAAAATAATGTATATGAGAAAAAAGGGGAAAGTTTACAATTGTTAGAAGCAAATAATCCACATGAAAAAAGAGGAAGGCAAACAGAAGAGCCTAAGAACCTATTTGTGCCATTTTTTAGGGTCCTTATCATTGATAGCCTTAAACACAGAGAGATGAGGTAAATCACCTGGGAACACAGCGCAGATCAGCAAGCGTTTATTGACTTCCTGCCAGTGACAGATACTGAGCTAAATGTCAGGCACTGGCTGAAAGGGTAGATTCAAACACACACACCTCCTCACACAGTGCATAAAAAAATTACTTATAACGGGAGGAATGCGTATATCCATGAAAATATTTATTTTAAAAAATAGTTAACCATCAAGAGGAAAGGGGGCATAACTAGTTAATTTGGGGAAATATTTTAATCAGTAAAGGTATAAATGTTTCATAGGATATCAAACCACTATTGGGAATTATGATGAGAAAGAGGAATACATTAAGACTGGACGGGGTGGGAGTTTACACAAAAATGAGAGAGGGCTGAGAGGATCTGGAAGGAGCTCCGATATCACCCACTAAAGATTTTCTAATGGCACAGTTGGACTTTCCTCTGAGATTTCCCAGTACTTGAATCTTCTACTTTTCACATTCGTCTTCCCATAGGCTTAGAATAGCAATAAGTTTACATCTAGAAAGCACTTTGCAAATTCATTGCAGGCACAATTATTATGACTAACTATTCATGAGGTTAATTTGCTGATTATATGCATAAAACACTCTAAAATATGTTGTAATGAAGCTTATTATTTGTATGAGGGCTTCAAAAGGCATATTCTGACAATGACTATTATAAGTCACAGTATGTTATAGCCATCCTCCTAATGCAAGTGTAGTTCAAACGCTCATAAGAGCCAGAATTGTTTATTCAAGGCATGTGTGCTTACAAATAGAAATTGCTCATTAAATATAAAAGTGGACATTAAATATAAAATTGGAGTTATTTGAGAATGTTCCTCAGGGTAATAAAAAGTGATGTTTTTCAGAGTGATCATTCTCTTAAAAAAATACAGTGGTGCCACCAGGTTTTAACACTTCCCTGGGTTATGATATAAAGCAATCAAATTTGCTCATGGATTTTGTTTGAACAAGTGCTGCATTCTCCGAAACTACTTTATCTGTATATGATATAGTACAGATTTAACTTATCATACGGCTTATACAGTTGTTGTTTTTTTTTTTTTTTTGCATCTCCTGAGTTCAAGGGATCCTCCCATCTCAACCTCACAAGTACTTGGGACTACAGTCATGCACCACCATGCCTCATTTTTGTATGTTTTGTAGAGACGGTGTTTTACCATGTTGCCCAGGCTGATCTCGATCTCCCAAGCTCAAGCAATCTGCCTGCCCCAAAGTGCTGGGATTACAGGTGTGAGCCACTGTGCCCAGCTGGGCTTTAGAGTCTTCAAAGAAAAAGATAAAGCTCTATTTTTTTTCTTTTTTAAAAGTTCTCTGTTCCAGAACCTGTGCTGGATGCTGTATAGGATTTATTATTTAATCTTGTTTTACTGAAATAAAAACTATTACTTAGATAAATGCACAGATATTAAGTGTTCACTTTGATGAGTTTTGACAATTGTATGAACCTTTCTCATTTGCAACAATTGCAGAAAGTGATTCATAGACAATTTTCATCCCCTCAAAATATTTCATTCTATAACTTTTCTCAATTCCTTATGCTTCCTGTTTCCATCAAACACTATCATAATAGACTAGGTTGCCTATATTTGGATTTAAGAGCATTGGGATATATAGTTTCATTCAGTGTGTGATTGCTTTTGCATCATCTAATACTTCTTACATTTATTCATGTTGGTGTATGAATCAATAATTGTTTGTTTTATTGCTGATTAGCATTTCATGGCATGAATGTGTGTAAATTATACATAAGGATGTACATTGGTGTACAACTATATTTTTATTTTTTAGTTTTGAAACAGTCTCTGTTGCCCAGGCTGGAGTACAATGGCATGATCATGGCTCACTGCAGCCTCAACCTCCCAAGCTCTAGGGATCCTCCCACTTCAGCCTCCTGAGTAGCTGGGACTACAGGTGCACACCACCATGCCTGGCTAATTTTTAAATTTTTTATAGAGATGGGGTCTTGCTACGTTTTCCAGGCTGGTCTCAAACTCCTGAGCTCAAGAAATCCTCCCATCTTGGCATCCCAAAGTAGTGGAATTACAGGTGTGAGCCACCATGCCTGGCCAATGATGCTTGCTGATGCTATTGAAAAAAACATTATTTTTAATCTCCTTTTTTAAAAGTTTACATTGCTTGGGAACACAAATACAATTGCTTTTAGTATTTTGACTTTGTATATTCCAAATTTGTTAAATTCTGTTATTGTAATAGATTGTTTTAAGATTCCTTTGGATTTCTCATGCACAAATCATGCTGGAATAAGGCAAAGATATTCACTATAAACACTTCCATTCAATAGTTTGCTGTAGGTGCTGTCTAGTGCAATAATGCAAGAAAAAGATATAAAGGGCAAAAAGAAAATTTAAGAGGACATGAATCTCTCATTTTTTTCAAATAACATGATTATGTTTATTTAATTTTTGCTACATCTTTTCTGAGAAGAGGTTTTCTTCAGTTTTTTTCAATCTCCATATATGCTTGATCTCAAATTTTAAGAGAGCCATGCACTCTCTTATTTTATATGTTTTAGATACAATTGCATAAAGGCTTTATTACATAAAATGAACAATCTCTTTAAAGAGGTAAAGCAAGCATGGAAAAAATCCTGTGATTCCGGGATTATAGCACAAAATGTAAAACAATCTTAGAAAGGCATTTCAGAAAAACATAATAGACTGGTGTCTATAGGAAAATTAATGCTATTATAGATCTAAATTAATTACCTCAAAGAATAGGACCAACTGAGAAAATATTGAGTAAGAAAAGAAAAAACTGCATTTGGGAGAGGATGAGCCAGAAGTAGTGGTAGGGGGATGGTTGTATATAAGTTACAAGAGAGAGGATATACAATCTTCTCTGATCTTATGTAAGTTACCTAGGACTATTTATCCCACTTTGATAGATCAATGAATTCAGACCTAGGTTTTGAATCTTTGAAATGGCTTGCATACTGTGATGATCATTGTAATTTGGGTGGTCATGGGTGCACTATTTCCCTTTCAAATCCTTGGGTAATTATCTTCTTTTTGATGTAGAAATTAATTCACAAAGGAGATTACTAACATGCCAAAAGTCAACACAATTAGGTAGAAACAGGACTCTAATTCTGGTTTCTATTTCCCCCTCTTTGCAATACCAACAGAACTTACAAAAGAATTTGTTAAAAGTCTTGAAAGGAGGCTAAGGACTAAGCTTTTAAAATTCATTTCATGCTCAATATTATTTTAAGCCCTAGCCCCTTAAGTAGAAAAGCATACAGGGAGTATTAGAAATAGACTTAAGGCTCTTTTGTGATGCCTAGTCACTAAAATTGTTTCTAAATAATAGATTGATGTGTGCCAAAACAGCACTAGGGCACTTGACCTACTTTTTAAATGTCAAATCTTATATTGAGGGTTTAAGCATTTGAAGCTTTAGAATTGCCTCTTTTACAGATTTTAGAGCAAACTGAAAGAATTTCATGACTTAACATGCTGAAGCTGTTACTTAAGGCATGTTGATAGAGGTACCAAAGGAGAAATTGTCTTAATCCCTCTAGGGAAGTAAAGGAAATAGAATAAATGCTTAAAGATGACATTTAGTTTAAAAAAATAAATTTGCACATAAACACACACACATACACACACACAGTCACACAATCAAACACATAGCCCCATAACAAATCTGCCCTGTTTTTTTACCTGAAGTAGTTTGGCCTACATACTCATGTATATATGCATAAATAATTTCTATTATATATGAACAATTTTATGATATTAAATTAACAGAGGTATTCCATTGAACATAGAAACAATAAAAATTAAATGACTATTTCAATTACATTTATTTCAGTTATGAAATAAGATTATGTTTTAAAATAACTAAAAGGAAGTTCTCTTTTAAGTCAATAGGACTAGACCTAAGGCCCAAGAAATTATGTAAGACTAAATAAATATGTGATTTATTTAAAAATGGACCTGGATCAATAAATTATGATAAATTTAGGTCACATTACTAAGGAAAGTAAGTGTATTCAAGCGTATTACTTACCTTAGTGGTTGGCAATTATATTTATTAACAAAACAATTCTTGATACTATTAGGGAAATTGTGCAGAGTGAACCATTGGTCTTACCAAGAAAGACACACATATGCTTAGTCTCATAATACAGTAGAGGACTCAGTTTTCTCATTTTCTCCTCTGTAAGATGATAATATCGTTATTTACTATAGAGTTTTCTGTTAGAATTAAATAAGATAATCTATGTGAAAACATTTTATGTACTCCTGCTTTTATTTCATTTATAAAGTATACTCATTATAAATTTTATTTGTAAACTCCATTCATATAGATACTGAGATTGAGTACTTCTCTGTGCTGGGAAGTAGGAATACAGTAATGACCAAGATGAAGTCCTAGAATTTGTGGATCTTATTTATTTATTTTTTTTTTTTGGAGAAACAGATACTAATATCAACTCACATAATCAGTTATTTACAATTGTGTTATTGCTAAAACGGACAAAATTTTCATCTCGATTACACAGACAGTGAAGGCTGCCTTGAGGAAATGGTACTTCAAATGGACTCTGGAGGTTTAGTTAGAATGAATTACTCATAGAAGGAACCTGCTCTGAGCAGAAGAAAGGGTATAATTGGATGGTGGGAAATATAAGCATGTGTTACGAGAATTCGACATATGAGGCTGAAATGGGAATATGAGGGAGGCTGTTAGAAAATACAAGGAGAGTGGCATAAAGTGAAGCTGGTGAAGTAAGCTGGGGTGGATTATTCATGTCCTTGTTAGATCTTTATACTAAGAACAATGAGGATCTTCTGAAGGGTTTCAAGCAGGAAGGTGACATGATCAGATGTATAGTTTTAAAGGTTTCCCCTTGCTACATAATGAAAAATGAAGTAGAAAGTGGTGGGAGAGAATTCAGTGAATCAATTTAGAGGCTACTTCAGTTGACTAAGTAAGAAACAATGATAGCCAGGCCAGGGCAGTAGGAGCAGAAATGCAGAACGGTATCACTGCAGCTGTCAGTCACAGAGTAGGGTTCATATTAATGTGTTAATTGTGGTTATGCCTTCCAAGTGAAACTTTGGCCTAAGTGTCTATTTGTCTATAATGTTTTGGTTACTGGGATTAGGATGAACTGAATAAAGGTTTTTTTTTTTCTTTCCCCCTTTGTTATAATTTGTTCAGAAATGCGTTAAGTATAAGTAAAAACAAAGCATGAGTAAAAACAAAAGTGACGTTATTTAATGTGAACAGTTCTGCATGTAAGGAATTAACAAGTATGGAGGTTTCATTTTATCAGGTACCAGCTACTACATAGTTTGCCAGGAATTTCTGAAGTTGAGGTTTGGCTCTGTGGTTTGGGGAGCCTCAATCTAAGTTCAGAGTTTTTGTTCCTTCTAAATTTTAGGTAGCAGACAGTGGTCTTGTGAGATAAAAGGAAAAAAAAAAAAAAAAAAAAGCCCTGCTATTTGATGGTCAAACAATTTAGATAAATGACTTCTTCTCTGGAGACATTTATTACTGTTTCTCTCTCTCTCTGTCAGATATCTCCTTGTTTGTTTGAATCTTTACTGAGGAGCCTACTTGGGAAATGACAGCATAAGGGAAAATAGATGCAGCCTAAATAAATGTAAGCCTTTCTGAGAAAGAGGTCAGCTTAAGATGTAAATACTGATAACAAAAATAATTCAACCTTTGGGATGAATATAAAGACAAATCATATTCAAACACTATATCATGATTTTTAGCTTCCACAGAAATATTTATTATTTATGTTCTACATATAATACTGCAAGCCCTATTTACATGTAAGTTTTAAAAGTAATTATCCAGCAGAGATCAAGTGGAATGGCTTATGTAACTATTGAGATGCTCCCAGAGGGCACAGCTCCAGGTGAAATGAAAAGAATAGAACCAACAAAAAGAAACACAAATTCTGAGGCATCTTCTAGGGAGAAGATTTTAGCATCCATCTCATCTCACAAGCTTGAGACTCCCTCCTAGTTCTAAACTCTCAGGCAAAGTGGTCTTTTGTGGGGTTTAAAGGTGGCTGTCATCAAGTGACTCCTACCTGTGTCAAGACCGTTCAGAATTTCCTGGAGGATTATGATGCCTATTCAGACTGCAGTGCACTTGTGGTTCGAGGCTTATCCAAACCTTAACAAAAGTGATTGGCATCAGCAGAAATGGCAGCATGAGGATCTCAGAAATTTCACCCCTCCACAACCTCCACAAAAGCAAAGAAAAAGCTGGCCAAATAAATAAATAAATATATATATATATATATATATATATATATATATATATATATATATATATGTTCTTCAGAGCTCTGGAAATAAAGGCTTTTAGCAGTATGAGAGTGAGAGTGTGTATTCAATAAAAATTACCAAATCACAGTAGAAACAAGTTTAATGCTACTTTAACTCACCCTAGTTCCATCCCATTTCACAGTTTGGCGATAGCCTTGAGGAAAAAAAAAAATTTCCCACGTTCCCAGTACCAAGGTTGTATAATTGAGCTAAAGCTCTTTCTAAGCTTCATTTCCACAAAGATGGCATTATTTGACCTGCCTCATGCCTTCATGGAAAATTCTACACAAAATGCGTGTCTTTATTTGACTTGATAGAACATGCTCAGTGCTAAAAGACTCAGAAAACATTCACTGGCCAGTATTTTAACTTTCCACTGCCTGAGGCAATGAGCAATATTTGGGGCAAACAATAGACTAACTAGAAAGCTTAAAAGAAAATGAGATGTTTATAGGACTTTTACTTTTAAATCTCCATCATACTTCTGGGCACCCAGAAAGCCATTTACATGCCTAGGTCTGTGCACATGTTCAGGAAAGAGCCAAGAAATTCCGGAAAGCACGTTTTCTGATCGTAATAAAAATAAATTAGAAATTATTAACAGAAAGAATCTTAATAAATTAATAAACATTTGGATATTAACAACAATAGATTCCTAAATAACCAATGGGTCAAATAATAAATAATAAGGAAAATTATTAATAAAGATAAAATATGAATAAAGATGAAAATGCAGTGTTGCAATACATTTGGAGATGAAGTATACGTAAAGGGAAATTTATAGTAGTAAATACCTAGGTTGGAAAAGAAAAATCTCAAACCAATAACTTAACCTTCTACCTAGAACATCCAGAAAAAGAAGAGAACTAACCCCTAAGGCAGCAAAGAACGGAAATAATTACTATTATAGCATAAATAAATAAAATAGAGAAAAATAATAAAGAATCGACAAGACCAAACATTGTTTATTTTGAAAAGATCAACAAACGGAAGAACTTTTAGCTATACATATTAACTAAGAATAAAGAGAGAAGTTTAAAATTACTGAAAGAGAAAAAAAGAGAGATAATTACTACAGACCTCAGAGGGAAAAAGATATAATAAGAAAATGTTATGAACAATTTTATGCCAACTAATTAAATTGTATGAAATGGAAAAATTTCTGGAAAGACATAAACACTAACTCAAGAATAATAGAACATTTGACTAAACCTATAATAAGTAAAGAGAATGAGTTATTAATCAAATGACTTCACAAAGAAAAGTGCAGGACTCTATGGCTTCACTATTAAATTCTGTTTAAAGAAAAATTAACACAAATCCTCTCAAACTCTTGCAAAAAATAGAAGAGGAGGAAAAACTTTCTAATTTATTTATAACCTCAATATTCTGATACAAAAACCGAAGTCATCACAAAAAAGAAACTATAGACCAATGTCCCTTACGAATATAGATGCAAAAATCCTTAACAAAATACTAGCAAACAAAATCCAGTAACCTGTGAAATGCATTATACAAGATGATCAGGTGTTTTTGTTTTTTGGTTTTTTTTTTTCTTTTTCTTTTGAAATAGGGCCTTGCTCTGCCACTTAATATGGAGTACAGTGGCAGAGTCATAGCTCACTGAACCTCGAATTCCTGGGCTCCAGTGATCCTCCCACATCAGCCTCCCCAGGTGCTGAGACTACAGACATGGCCACCAAGCCTAGCTAATTATTATTATTATTATTGACACGAGGTCTTGATTTGTTGTCAGGGCTGGTCTTGAACCCCTGGCCTCAAGAGATCCACCCACCTTGGCCTCCCGAAGTACTGGGATTACAGGTATGAGCCATCATGTCCGGCTGATCAGGTGAGTTTTATCCTAAGTATGTAAGCCTTGTTCAACATATGAAAATCAAGCAATATAATGTATTATTAACAGAATAAAAAATAAAATAAAATAAAATTACATGATTGTCTCATAGATGCAAAAGAGCAATTGAGAAAATCCAACACTTTTTAATGATAAAACACTCAACAAATTAAGGATAGAGGGTCACTTCCTCAATCTAGTAAAGGGCGCCTATGAAAAACCTAGAGCTAATATAATACTTAATGGTCAAAGGCTGAAAGCTCTTCCCTAAGAGCATAAACAAGATAAAAATGTCTACTTTCTGCACCTGTATTCAACAATGGGCTGTAAGTTCTGGCTAGGGAAATTAATAAGAAAAACAAAGAAAATGCATAATATTGTAAAGGAAGATACTTTGGATTGTCAACAGCAAGATGGCCACCTAGAGTTGCCTGGTGCTTGTTTCCCCCAATAAAAAGACCAAAACAATCAACGAGCAATTATATTTCCATTGGAGTGACTGAAGAATTATGCTTCAGAACATCGGGAAAGTGACAAAATCCCTGTGTAGCACAGAAGCCCAGAATAGCACTATAAAGAGCAGAGTGAGGCATCCACTTCTGCCACAGTCTTCCCTATCTAGTTCAGCCCAAAGTCAGAAGGAACTTGTTCTTACAGGAAAATAGGTAAGTTAGAGATCCCTAGCAGGTCCCATTGTCACCACAAGCACCAGCAATTCTTGCTACAGAAGGGTCCCCCAGTCCTCATAGGCCTTGCATCCTGTAAGGATTCTTGGAGAGTAGATGGGAGTTCATGCAGCTGCATGGTACCGGAGTAGGAGTTCACTTTGAACACCTCCCACCCTGCCAGCTACGTTGCTTTGGCATGGCACCATCTTGAAATTGAACTCACTGCTAGAGTACATTCTGCCTGGGGGCGAGGAATAACTGACTCTATGTATCCCTGAGGCCCTGCCATCATTTCACCCTGCTCACACAGGTGCTTCCAACACTAGGATTTTATCTTTCTGGAGCCTAGCTAGGCAGGATGAAAAGACTGAAGATTTTCAGTTGGAACCTACATGGCACCCCATCCCCTCCAGGGACAGGTGGACTGCCATAACACGAAAGCTGCCAAACAGCTGGCCAGCCCCTCACCCATGTACACCTGTACCTCACAGCCAGCTGGTCCCTTTTTTCCATGTGTACCAGCACCCAGCCTGAAAGCTAGCCAGGTGGCAGCCCTGGCCCTTGACACACTGCCACAGAGATGCCTCACCATGCGATATGCATGCCTGCTGGCATGCCAGTCTGGACAGCTGGCCCAGTGGTGTCCCTGTCTCTCTGGGCAGACCAATACAGAGCTGCCTGGCCCTGCTGCACCTGAGCTCAACTTAACAGCCAGCCTAGTGGCAGCCACCATTTCAAAATAGAAATGAAATAGAAAGTAAAACAAGCAAGTCAAAGGTCCAACAAAATGAAGAGTTGTTTCTTTGAAAAGATAAACAAAATTGACAAACCTTTAGCTAGACTATGAAAAGAGAAGACTGAAACAAATAAAACCAGAGATAAAAAAGAGACGTTACAATATACCACGAAACACAAAAGATTCTATGAACAACCATACACCAACAAATTTGATAATATAGAAGAAATGTATATTATCCTGGACATATAAAACCTGCCAAAATTAAACTATGAGTAAATAAAAAATCTGAACAGACCAATAAGGAGTAAATAAATAAAAGTCTTCCATCAAAGAAAAGCCCAGAACCTGATGGCTTCACTGACAAATTCTACCAAATATTTGAAGAACTAATATCAAGTTTCCTCAAAGTATACCAAAAAACTGAAGAGGCTTGAAGTATACCAAAAAACTGAAACTCATTTTACAAGGCCAGCATTACCCTGATTCCAAAACCAGACAAGAACACAACAAAAAAAGAAACTACAGGCCAATATTTCTTTCTTTTTTTTTTTTTTTTGCTTTTTTCATTTCCTACATGAATGTCTTTTATATTTTTTTCTTGCCTAATTCCTCTGGCTGGTACTGTCAGTACTATGTTGAATAAATGTGGTAAGAGTGGGCATCCCTACCTTGTAGTGGGTCTTAGCGGAAAAGCTTTCAGTTGTTTCCCGTTTATTTGGATTTAAGCTGTATTTCAAAAATGAACTTCATTATGTTGGGAAATTTTCCTTCTATATGTAAACTGTTAAAAGTTTATTTATTTATTTATTTTTTTATTATACTTTAAGTTCTAGGGTACATATGCATAACGTGCAGGTTTGTTACATATGTATACCTGTTACAGGCCAATATTTCTAATGAACATAGATGAATGCTCAACAAAATATTAGAAGACTGAATCCAACAGCATATTAAAAGACCGTTTACTACGATTAAATGGGATGTATCTTAGGTATACAGGATGGTTTAGCAGACACAAATCAAGAAACATGATACATCACATTAACACAAAGACAATAACCATATAACCCATTTCAATAGACACAGAAAAGACATTTGTCAAAATTAAGCATAGCTTCATGATAAAATCTCAACAAATTAAGCATAGAAGCTATGCTCTTCAATACAGTAATGACCGTGTATGACAAATCCACAGCTAATATCATGTTGAATGAGTAAAAAAAAGTTTAGTAATGCCACAGGCTAGACAGAGACAACAATTTAATAGAACTGAAAGTTCAAGGATAAAGCCACACACCTATGGTCAGCAGATTTTTTTTTTTTTTTTTTTTTTTAGACGGAGTCTCGCTCTGTCCGGCTCACTACAAGCTCCGCCTCCCGGGTTCACGCCATTCTCCTGTCTCAGCCTCCCGAGTAGCTGGGACTACAGGCGCCCGCCATCTCGCCCGGCTAGTTTTTTGTATTTTTAGTAGAGACGGGGTTTCACCGTGTAGACCAGGATGGTCTCGATCTCCTGACCTCGTGATCCACCCGTCTCGGGGTCAACTGATTTTTAATGAGCACCAAAGTCATATAATGGGGGAAAGAATAGTCTTTTCAGTAAATGATGCTGAAACAATTGAACATCCTCATGCAAAAGACCCTTTTGTAATTCATCTTGGTTCCAATTCTTTGTCTCATCCAAAAAAAAAAAAAAAGGCTAACTTAATCAACTTCTTATTAACTTTTTTGATGACATATTTTAATGAGATTTTTGTCATAGAATTTTGAGGAATTGAAGAATTTAAAAGAATGATCTGACCTTGTTATAAAACTTCCATTCCCATCTATGTATTATAGGATAAATAAATTGTTATGTTATATGAAAAAAATAGAAATTAAAACAATAAACCCTGTCTTATTCAAGCAATATATAGTATTCTTCCATAGAAACATAAAATAATGAGGGAAAGCCCCATTAACATTACATCAAAAGATGTATTTTTATATTTAACAATTATTGAAACTCACTATACATTAATTTACTTGTTGGAATGATAACTCATTCCAGAATATTTTAACTATTAGAGCTATATTGGCAGAGAAAATAAAATATTCAATTTGTATAGATATTTTTGTTGCAGAGAATTGTGCTGGGGTAATTTAGCTAAACTTTCTTTTCTCTTTCTTTCTTTCTTTCTTTCTTTCTTTCTTTCTTTCTTTCTTTCTTTCT